>NC_034593.1:14541896-14543129 GCF_900095145.1 Mus pahari | reverse complement strand
AATTCATTGTTTTTAATAGCTGAGTAGTACTCCATTGTGTAAATGTACCACATTTTCTGTATCCATTCCTCTGTTGAGGGACATCTGGGTTCTTTCCAGTTTCTGGCTATTATAAATAAGGCTGCTATGAACATAGTAGAGCATGTGTTCCTATTACCAGTTGGAACATCTTCTGGATATATGCCCAGGAGAGATGTTGCTGGATACCCTGGTAGTACTATGTCCAATTTTCTGAGGAATTGCCAGACTGATTTCCAGAGTAGTTTTACAAGCTTGCAGTCCCAACAACAATGGAAGAGTGTTGTTCTTTCTCCACATCCTTGACATCATCTGCTGTCACCTGAATTATTGATCTTAGCCATTCTGACTGGTGTGAGATTGATTCTCAAGGTTGTTTTGATTTATATTTCCCTGATGATTAAGGATGTTGAACATTTTTTGAGCTGTTTCTCAGCCATTCAATATTCCTCAGTTGAGAATTCTTTGTTTAGTTCTGTGCCCCATATTTAATGGTGTTATTTGGTTTTCTGGATTCCGTTTTCTTGAGTTCTTTATATATAATGGATATTAGTCCCCTATCTGATTTAGGATTGGTAAAGATACTTTCCCAATCTGTTGGTGGCCTTTTTGTCTTATTGACAGTGTCTTTTGCCTTACAGAAGCTTTGTAATTTTATGAGGTTCCATTTGTCAATTCTCGATCTTACACCACAAGCCTTCACAGTTCTATTCAGGAATTTTTCCCCTGTGTCCATATCTTCGAGGCTTCCCCCCCACCCCCGCTTTCTCCTCTATAAGTTTCAGTGTCTCTGGTTTTATGTGGAGTTCCTTGATCCACTTAGACTTGACCCTAGTTCAAGGAGATAAGAATGGATCAATTTGCATTCTTCTACATGATAACAGCCAGTTGTGCCAGCAAACTGCTGTCTTTTTTCCACTGGATGGTTTTAGCTCCCTTGTCAAAGATCAAGTGACAATAGGTGTGTGGGTTCATTTCTGGATCTTCAATTCTATTCCATTGGTCTACCTGTCTGTTGCTATACCAGTACCATGCAGTTTTTATCACAATTCCTCTGAGTACAGTTTTAGGTCAGGCATAGTGATTCCCCCAGAGATTCTTTTATCATTGAGAAGAGTTTTTGCTATCCTAGGTTTTTTGTTATTCCAGATGAATTTGCAAATTGCCCTATCTAACTCAGTGAAGAATGGAGTTGGAATTTTGATGGGGATTGCA
>NC_034593.1:14513038-14541885 GCF_900095145.1 Mus pahari | reverse complement strand
TTTTAATATTTTATCTTTATTTAGTGCATTTTTTGTTCTTATTATTATGTGTTGGGAGGAATTTCTTTTCTGGTCCAGTCTATTTGGAGTTCTGTAGACTTCTTGTATGTTCATGGGCATCTNTTTCTTTAGGTTCAGGAAGTTTTCTTCTATAATTTTGTTGAAGATATTTGCTGGCCCTTTAAGTTGAAAATCTTCGTTCTCATCTACTCCTATTATCCGTAGGTTTGGTCTTCTCATTGTGTCCTGGATTTCCTGGATGTTTTGAGTTAGGTTCTTTTTGCATTTTGTATTTTCTTTGATTGTTGTGCCCATGTTCACTATGCAGTCTTCTGCACCTGAGATTCTCTCTTCCATCTCTTGTATTCCCTTGCTGATGCTCACATCTATGGTTCCTGATTTCTTTACTAAGGTTTCTATCTCCAGAGTTGTCTCACTTTGGGTTTTCTTTATTGCTTCTACTTCCCTTTTTAGGACTTGGATGGTTTTGTTCAATTCCATCACCTGTTGGCTTGTGTTTTCCTGTAATTCTTTAAAGGATCTTTGGTTTTCCTCTTTAAGGACATCTACCTGTTTAGCAGTGTTCTCCTGTATTTCTTTAAGGACTTCTACCTCTTTAGCAGCGTTCTCCTGTATTTCTTTAAGTGAGTTATTAATGCCCTTCTTAATGTTCTCTACCAGCATCATGAAGTATGCTTTTAATCTGAGTCTTGCTTTTCGGGTATGTTGGGGTATCCAGGACTGGCTGAGGTGGGAGTGCTGGGTTCTGATTGATGATGAGTGGTCTTGGTTTCTGTTAGTAAGATTCCTATGCTTGCCTTTCGCCATCTGGTAATATTTGGAGTTAGTTGTTATAGTTGTCTCTGGNTGGAGCTTGTTCCTCCTGTGATTCTGTTAGCCTCTGTCGGCAGTCCTGAGAGTCCAGCTCTCTCCTGAGTCTCAGTGGTCAGAGTACTCTCTGCAGGCAAGCTCTCCTCTTCCAGGGAAGGTCCAGAGAGGTCTGGCATTCAGATCTGCCTCCTGTCTGAAGATGTAGGCCCGAAACGGGGCCTGTCCCAGAAGATGTGTCCCCTCTGCAGTTCGCATACTCACCTGCACAGACTAGTCTCCCAGGGACCCTGGGCACAATATGGGTCTCTCACCTGCTCTGGCGGACAGAACCTTCCCGAGTGGCCACCTTTCCTCTGGTGGGGAAGGTGCTGGGATGTCTGGAGCCTGAAACAGGGTCTGTCCCAGAAGCTCTGTTGCTTCTGTCTGTCCCAGAAGCTGTGTAACTTCTGCAGACCACACTCTCAACAGTGCAGACTGGAGCCTTGGCGACCCAGAGCGAAGATGGTTACCTTACCTGCTCTGGCAGTGAGAGCCCTCCCAGGCTGACACTTCTTCTCTGGTGGGGAAGGTGCCTGGATGCCTGGAGCCAGAAATGGGGTCTGTCCCAGAAGCTGTGTAACTTCTGCAGTCCCAGCTATATTCTTAAATCTCTTCTCTTGACCATCTGGTTCTTCTTAAGAATGAACTGTCATCAGAGAAGGGGCTGATGAAATCTACCAATCTTAAATCCTTACCCACCTAAAGTTGTGCTTTGTTAGATCCTTGTCTCCATAGTAGTGCTACAGAAGACTAAAAGTGGTTGGGGGCATATGTCAGTGGTACAGCTCTTGTCTTGAACGCTCCAGGCCCTGGTTTCAATCACTAGCCTCATGAGAAAAAAAGCACAAGGAAGAGAAACCATGATCTCTGGAATCCTATGGAACTACATTTCTAGTATTCTTTTTAAACTTCTATGTGTCTTTAAGATATGCAAAACAGATTGTCGTTTTCCTGGGATTTTAGCTTAAAAATCTTTATTTTAATAAAATTTCTGACATATAGCAACCTTTTAAGACTAGTTCTAAGAACTGTTGTACACTCTAACTCAAAGAGTTATAGGTGCTTGTACCTTGCCTCAGTTGTCTTTTCTCCCTTCTGACCTCCCCTATATCTCCCTTTCTCCTCCTTTCTCTAAAAAGGAGTGAAATTAAGTGGTAAAGCAATCCTCTGCCTGTAATTATCTGTGTTTATATTCTAAAATCAAAAATACTTTTGATATACTCATGACAAAATGTTCAAAATCAAGATGTTTCAAAATCAATACAATATTTGTATCTAGTCCATGACCTAAATTCAAATACTGTCAATTGTTATATTGATCCTTGTTTTAGCTATTTGTCTTTATTAGAGAATCCTTTTTTATTTCTTCCTCTACTGCCTTTATATTTCTTCCTCTCTACTGTTCAAAGTGGCTGTAGTTATAATATCCAAAGCTGAAATAATAAAAACACCTTCCCACGATGACTGCTTGAAATATGGTGCACTCATTGTGTGAAGTGCACTAAGAAGTCAAAGGCAATGATGTCTTCTTGATCTATGTAATAATCTGCATGGATCTCCATGTCAGCATCCTGGGTGACAAAGCCAATCATATACCATGGATGTAACATCTCTCAGATAACAACATATAGATAGTAGAACAACTATAGCTGCCAGGAGTTAGGAACAGTACCGAGGTAACAAAGGAGGAAGTGTCTGTACAGGGTCGCATAAGAGAGGTCTGGCAAACACAGAAGTGGATGCTCACAGTCAGCTATTGGATGGAACACAGGGCCCCCAGTGGAGGATCTAGAGAAAGTACCCAAGGAGCTGAAGGGGGCTGCAACCCTATAGGTGGAGCAACAATATGAACTAACCAGTACCCCCTGAGCTTGTGTCTCTAGCTGCATATGTAGCAGAAGATGGCCTAGTCGGCCATCATTGGGAAGAGAGGACCCTTGGTCTTGTAAACTTTATATGACCCAGCACAGGGGAAGGCCAGGGCCAAGAAGTGGGAGTGGGTGGGTAGGGGAGCAGGGGCAGGGGGAAGGTATAGGGAACTTTTGGGATAGCATTTGAAATGTAAATAAAGAAAATATCTAATAAAAAATAGATGTACATTAAACAGACAAAAGGAGAAAAAAGAGAGGTCTTGCTGGTGTGAAAGTGATCCTGCATTTGATGGCGGTGGGGTTACATCACATTCTGACTCATCTTAACAAAGTTTTGAGAGCTAGGTATGAAAGTAATTCAGTAAATCAGAAATAAAAACTACAGATGACCCTGTGACACGGAACTCGAGTTTCTCTCCTCTAATGTCCTGGGTGCACTTCTGCAATACTCTTGCCCGCAGCAGGCCTCCTGCTTGCTCTTTGTCTCCTCCAGGAGAGCCTGCTTTTCTGTCTTTCAAGCCTTATCCTATTCTCACTGTAGTCTATTTTCTAATCATCTGTGAAGATGCTCCACACACTCTGAGCTCATGTTCTTTCTGAACTCCAAATCAGGTACAGGTTGTTTAGCCTTTTTCGTCAGTGTCAAGTCTGTTCTTTATTTCTGGGCATTTTTCAATAGGAGTTGCACTAGGAGGTACACTGAATTCCTCCTATAACATATTCCAAGTAACCTTGGTTTCTGTTACTTATGTTCTTATTCTTGCCTCCTACCATCTGATTATCTCTAGTGCTACCTGCTCTTGTTATATCTAACTGGAGTCTGTCCTTCTTGTAATCCTGGTTGTGTCAGAACACCTCAGAGTCCAGCTGTCACTGTGATCCTGTGATTCTGTGATTCTGTGATCCTGAGATCCTGAGATCCTGGGTGTGTCAGAGCTCCTGGGAGTCAAGCTGCCTCTGGGACCCTGAGATCCTGGTGTGACCAAGGTCCTGTGATCCTCTGATCCTGGGCGTGTTAGAGTGCCTGGAAGTTGAGCTTCCTCTGAATGTTGTGGGACTGGCTGCAGAGTTTACATCCAAGGTCTGCTCTGGGCACAGACCCAGACCAGAAGGAACCTGTGCCCCTGGTTGGTTAGAGTTCTTGGGTGCCTGGGTTCTGCTGGTCCCAGTGACTTCTGGTGTTGGGGCAGATGCTGTGTCTTCCTCACCTCTGATCCTATTGTCCTGGGCATGTTAGAGCATCTGGGAGCAGAGCTTCCTCTGGGTGTTGTGGGACTGGCTGTGGAGTTTGTGCCCAATGTCTTCTCAGGCAGTGGCCCAGACTGGAAGGAACCCGTACCCCTGTTCGGGTGGACTTCTTGGGTGCCTGGGTTCTGCTGGTCTCTGTTACTTCTGGTGTTGGGGCAGATGTTGTGTGTCCTTGGCTTTTCTTTCCCCACAAAGATTCTTTAGAGGCTTCTTCTCTTGCTTTTATATGCATCTTTTGTTAGCCTGCATGTATTTCTTCTGAGCATCTGTGCAATTCTCACCAGTCTGGATGGTCCACTTGTGAAGTCTTCTTTGTGAGCAATGTTCTCTTGGTGCTTTTAACCACTCTCCCTCTTTGCATTCTTTGTTTTCCTATCCACTGGCTCACAAGTTTTCTACTGTCATTGTTTGTTAGCCCCTGAGAGGTAGGAACCATGTCTTACTCCCATTTCTCCTTGGTTTGTCTCCATGCCCTTACCTTTGTGTAGTTCTTCATTTTTGTACCCCTGAGTCTTAACTCCATTAACCTTGCTCAGTCTGGGCAGATAACCAATAATTTAAACATTTAACTAATGTTCTCTAATTTTCACTGGGTATAATTGGCTCATGATTAGAGACCTCTTTCCAAGTTGACATGAATTAATTGAAATGGGCTCTTTGAAGATAATTATTCCACTAGATATGATTATGCTTAACTGTAGTGTTCATCCCCAGAATCAAGAGGCTTTGTAGAAAGACTGTCCTGAGTTTGAAACTCCATTTTTCTAGTTATGTCATGAGATTTTGGTCACACCATTTCTTTTATGTATAAGAGAAGTTATTTGTATGCATGCATGTAGGTGAAAAATCATGAGACATGTGTGCACATGGTACGGAAGCCAGAAAACAACTTCAGATGTCATTCTTCAGGAGTCACTATTTATTTATTTATTGATTGATTGATTGATTGATTGATTTTTGAGAAAGGATCTCTTCCCATAGACTGGCTAGTCAGCAGGCCCCAGAGACATACCAGCTCCTACCTCCCATTTTGTGATTGCATAATACTCCACCCATCCTGGCTTTTTAATGGGTTTTGAGGATGGAACTCAGTTTCTCATGCTTGAAAGTCAAGCTGTTTACCAACTATTTCTCCAAATCTCTACTTTTCTTCTTTAGGGTGAATTCTCTTAATCTGAGAAGTACCTGTTAGGGCTAACAACATTTGTTTCTAAGGATCACTGTGAAGAAGAAACACTTAGCACCCCTCTCTTCCAACTCAATGACCTTGGCTAATTTAGCTCTTTTCAACCATGATATTAGGATGGGTTTGTAAAATATAGTTTTTGAAAACCAGGGGTTTACTGCTGTCTTCAGGTGTCTCTTGGTGTGTTTGCCTGGATTTCTAAGGGAAGGTTCTTTTGTTATCTTTGTAGTTGATCTATGGTAAACCCTAGTAACTACTAGCCTCTTTGTTTTCTAAATACTCAATTGCACATTCTTTTACCATTAGGTCATGGTGTCTGTTCAATTTGACAGGGAGGACTTGAGAAAGTAAGTTTTCTCTTTTGTGATAATAGACACTTGCACTGTGAAATCTTCTAGTCTTTTCCCCATTTGAAAGATACTTTGGCTATAACTAACTGTAGTTCTGTGATGCACATAAAAATTTCCTTTGTGTCTGAACAACCTAGTCTAACCAGGTTGATATCTTTAAACTCTTTAAATACAGTCAATTTTAATGTTTTATTTCTTAGAGTTAAATTGTTTATTTTTTGTTGTACCCATTTTAGTTAACAGATTCTTGTTCATGATAAAACAATCAGATTAAGAGTGCAATATTTTATACTTTAAAATGTATTAGTAATTGTCTTATATTTCTATTCTTTTTGTTTGTTTGTTTGTTTGTTGACCAATTCTTAGTCCATGCTGGCCGGAAATGTACTAGGTACCTAAGCTGTCCTCAAATTTCTGATGCTAAGACTGCAGGCATACACTGCAGAGACTGACTTCCAGCAATACTAAAAAAGGGACCAAACTGGAAGCAATGCTTTCTTGTTGTTTCTCTAGGGTTTTTTGAGGGTGGATTCCTGATAGACAGCAATATCCCCTTTGCCAGTTTAATTCGTATCCTGTGAAGTGGCACATTCTATGGGGCTATGATAGGAAAATCAGAATCAAGAAAATAACATGATGTTTCCATCTGATTCTTAGACTCCACTCATTTCATGGAACTGACCCAGATGGTATTGTTTGTAAACATAAATGTCCCATCTACAACCATGAATTGCATTCCTGGGCTAGGCCTTCTTCAGTCTCTTCCAGTCTAGAACATTTCTGCTGTCTTATGACCTCCAAGCCCATGTTATTGCGAGGATTCTAATTGATTCCTTCTGTCAAATATACTTCAGCTGAGATTTGTCTGCTGTATCTACATGACTAGATTCAGGCTGGGCACCCTAGTATTCCAGAAGCCATGCTGAATTTCTTGTTGAATTTTACCCAAGGACATACAAGTTTTATCCCATTGCTGATAGTGTTCATTTTGATCATCATTAAGATGATTTCTTCCAAACACCTGCTCTGGAAGGTGACTCCCACTATTCACTGTAATGAATATGTGTTTTGAAGGGAGGCATTTTTAGGTTGTGTAAATACTATAGACTTCATGTAATTATTCATTTGTTTATTGTACATTTGTTTTTATTTATGTAGAAGTAGACTTAGAGATTTCTGTGTAGTCGAATTAACTGTCAGATTTGTTACTATTCTTGTTTTGGTACTTAAGCCATCCCCAATTTGACCAATGGGAACCCTGTCAAGTTGGTACTGTGTCTTTTTGACATGTCCCTAACATTTTTTTTTTGAGCACTTCCTCTTTGACACTACAAGATGTTTGAGCTCATTGCACAGTGTCATGTCCCAGTGAATCAATCAGTCATTTCTGTCCTGACTCCTGGTTAATGTGTATAGTAAAGCTGTATTTAGAATGTAGGACCACAATAGATAACTCTATAGTTCTTGAATAGTTTTGCTCTTACATCTCATCATCAGATTGAATCTAGTCATATATGTAGGTATTCATATACCCATATATATTTGCATGTATATGGGAGCCCATGGCTGTGTAAATATTTCTACAGCAGAATGCACACAAAGAGAGTTGATTCTTTTTCATTTCCATATTTCACGTATAATGAGATAAAAGTGAAATAAAATGGTTATAACCTTTAATGCACACATACATGTGACCATCCTTCTGTCAATAATATCCAAATGCCTTATACTCCTGCTGCAACTCTACCCATCTCATAGAAATGCACTGGTCCATACCCAACAGCCCACACTTTTTACATGGACATCATATCTCCAAGTCTTGTCTCAGATATCACTACCTCTCCCTTTGCACTGTCCCTCTAGCCCACCAGAACTTCACATTTCCAAGCTACTATACTACCACCTTATCCCAGCCCACATCTCTATATGCCCTGACTCAGATAGGCCCATTAGGATACATTTCTGTAAGTACAACTTCTAGCCCCAATTTGGCCTTGGGCACCTTGAACTGGGCCAACTCTTGTGGTGCATAACCTTGTCATAGTATTTCAGTTCTAACATTCTATGGTGGGTCCCCACCACTATTTCTTCTAGACTTTTCTTACAATAACCACCACTAGAACTATGATAGCTGCATTTGACTCCTTACCTTTCATCTGGAAGCTTAACCTCTGCTGGGTCTGAAAATTCCTGCTCTAATGCATGACTCTTAGCTGAATATTCATCTCATCCTTCCGAGGTCCTCTCACATCACTGGGCTTCTTCATGTTGAATTCCCCATCAGACTTAAGGCCTGTCGCTTAATACTGGTATGTCAATAGGCTTGCAGAGTCCTTTCTCACCTGGCTTGGATTCACTCCTCATTATTCCTATATTGTCTTCCTAAATGTCCTTGATGAGCTTCCACTCCCCACACAAGACACCTTGTTTTGCTCCGGGGCTTTCTTCATGAAGCTCAAGCTCAAATACTTTGTGCTCAGGTGCCCTCCCCTAGAAGGCCCACCTACCTACTATGGTGCTGTGGCCTCCAAAGTCAGGACACTGCTGCCTTCAGTACCCAGAATTCCTCTCAGGTTCCCACCCCATTTGTGCTCAACTGTCCTCACACTTTTAGTATCCTCCTGCTGGGACTGGGACTGACCTACCTCTCTGTCACAGAGCATTCCATGTTGCATGCCACTGCTGCCCTCAAGTTCGCATACTCATGGTCCTCTTCCCTCCCACTGCCACTGGGATGTTGCCCCGCTTTTTCTTTGCTCTACCTGGGCTCCAATGTCTGCATTAGAGGATGCTCCAGAAATACCGTGTGCCCTACTGGGTTGCCAATGCCAGTGCTTGGCTACCATGGTGGCCTGCTGCTCTCTTCCCCTATTGAATTACCACAACCTGCTTGACTTAGCTCTGCTTTTGAATTAAATTGCTTCCGAAATGAGGGAGGGGTAAGAGGAGACAGAGACCGGAAGTGGTTTTGACAGACTTCCTCTAGACCAAACCACATGCTCAAGAATATTATCCATACTTCCCTTTTAGTTCCAGAAATATTCATTGTTTGAACTGTTTGAACACTTCATTGTTCTGAACCTTTTTCAGGGTACTCACAAGGGATATTCTCTACAAACAGCTGTTCAGGATAATACCACCAGAGTCCTGCAATATATTTATAACTTGGAAGTCACAACTATCAATAACTTATACATGTATAGCTCTTCAAAAAAATGCAAAAAAAAATCCATCTAACTTCTGGGGAGTGTGGAATCTAATCAGCTGTAGCAAGCGTTTCTATATATTAATTATCATTTATTTGAATACTGTTTTTAAAAGTCATAAATCTGTAAAAGCTTACAGTGTGTAACCTTGATCAGGAATTATTTTTAAACTCCTATTGCAGTTCAGAAATTTTGAAAGTCCTAGAACCAAGAACAGAATGTCACACTGAAGTAGTTTTCATGATGGAATGATGGTTATGAGATAATTATTATAATTAATGCAAAAATCTGACTGTAATTCAACATGTTTGACCGCAGTGCTTCTATAACGACTCAGGTTGTGACAGATTTACTCCCAGGGATGTGACAAGCTGTGGCAGGATATTCTCCTGAATCTGTGCTTAGCGCTTGCTATAACAGCCTTGGGTCTGTGGGGCTCAGGCTTCCAGCCACTGTGATTTCTCTTCAGAAAGCCTTGTGAGGCACTATACATTATTTTATACATCAACTTTATGTTTTTTGATTTTGTCATAACCAAGACTCTCTGAGAAGTGAGCATCAGCTGCAAAGAAGACCATTCTTTAGCAATAAACTGTTAAAAGCTAGAAGGATTGACTGACCTGTTTATTATAAGAGGGTAAAAAGTTTGCATAGACAAGAGGCACAGCTGTGGTTCCTGAGATGAACAAAAGAACACAGGGCTCCTTGTTCCTTTGCAGCTCCACTGCCTCTCAGTCTGGGATATTAAGGTTTGTCCTGTGTGAGAAATACATAAAGATCTTTTGGATCTTCTTCAGTAAGCACATGCTAGAGGTTAATAATGTGGGGGATGTTTGATTCCCCGATGTTTTAAATAATTTCATGGGAAATCTAATGCAGGAGGACACTAGTTTAGAGAAGCTATTACCCACATCAAATGAGAGCCCTTCCTTCCTATTATTTCCCCCAATTCCTTGCCCTTATAGCTCCTCTCCCTTCATTTACCACAAATGATTCTTCAAAACGACACTGTGTGCTTCGGTGGAGATGGGATTGGAGAAAATTTAATCCCTAATCAGGGCCTTGTCAGGATGAGCAGTTTCTGCATCTTTCTTCCTTCTGCTTGCTGGCTCTTAGACACAGGCAGGAGGCATACTCCCTGGAAGGCTGGCCTGGGAAACCTGGCCTGAGCCTCTCCTGGGCTGTTTTACATAGGTGGTCAGCCCCTGGGGAGTTTTAAGGCAGTTTAAGCTCCAGTAACCTTCTAAGCTTTTTTTTTTTTTTTTTTTTTTTTTTACTTGAGTGGTGCTCTGATTTTTATAAATTCTCAGGTCATTATCCCCACTGTGGGTGGCAGATACTTAGAACTCTGTGTTCAAATTGGCTCAGTATAGTTTTCAGGCCTAAGAGTTATTCTCTGGAGTCTTGTGTGGCTCAGGCTCAGTGAGGACCAGATACAGCCTACTTAGTCGTTTCCTTCAAGACGTCATACTTTTTGAGGTGACTGAGACCATTCTCCAGCCTCCTTTGTCAACAGGTGCCATGTGACTAAATTCTGGCCCATGAGATATGAAATTTATTAGATAGCAGGGTAGAATCTTTGAAATGGTAGGTCAGAGCCAAAAGGAAGTTTGTCTTTTGACTTTTGCTTTTCCATTTGGTTTACCAGTTGCCTTGACTGTGGGAAGTTCTTTAAACACAGGATGTTGAATCTCAAAGTCCAGTTTGTCCCAACCACACTTTTAACAGTTAGGCACCCTGCTTTTTTTCTTGCATGCAGGTTTGCCAGTTGGGATTCTGGGAGGTATCTGTGACGGTGTGCTTTCATCCCTGTTCGAAGGTTAGGTAAGCTAAATGATAAGAGGGGCTTGTTTCCATTGTGCTGGTCTCAGATTTCCTGGTACCTTTACACAGACCAAAAGGTCTATACACACCCTTCCCTGGTACTGCCAGTCCCTGCTATGATGGTTAGTGTCACTTCCATTACAGATGTGTGCCGAGCTGAGCATGGTCTTTCTTAGCCCTCAGCTGTGAATTTCAGCCTCTGGCTCCTCATTTCCTAGCTTCCTTTGTTGGATATTTTGGTCACACTTACAGGAATTACAGAGCTAAAAAAGCTGAAAATTGGATCGTTTTGTTTTATTTTGACTTTTCTTTTTTACTGAGGGGATGTTCATTGACCACAGGAATGACTATAACCCAGCAAAAACTGGTTATAGTTCTTTTGCATAAAAGTGCTTCATTCTTTTTTGCCCAAGTATCAAAATTATCCTTCCCTAACCAGGAAAGCAGAATACAAAACTCATATTAAATACTCAAAAGAGATTCTTTATTAATTGAAAAGGGAAAGGAATTAATACCTTTTCTGAGTATCTACCACATGCCAGGATCCATTTCTGACTGTACTTGTTTGTCATCTATGTGACCATAGGGACTTAGGTTTTGAAATTTACCCCTTGAGTGAGGAACCAACACACCCTTATGTGTATATTCACACATCTGATATAATTGCCACAAAATCACTCTTAGTAGGAGGAGGCTCCATAGAAATGTGCATTTGTTCACAATTCATATAGCCATGAAGTTGCAAAGTAGAGGTTCAACATTTTTATCAGCATATATTAATTACATATAACCATGGGACTCATCATGACATTTTCTACATGTACATGATGTATTATGATCATATTCATTCTCCATTACCCTCCTATGCTCTCTCCCCTCCCACTCCACCTTTTCATCTCTCTTCTGTTTTCATGTCTCATTTTTGTGACACTGTGAGTTTAATTGGAGCTGCTTATAGGTCAACTACAGAAGTATAGGCAATGTACCAGAGGCTACACTACTGAAGAGAACCTCTCCTTTTCCCCATATCAGTCACCAATTTTCTATAGATCCTCAGGGACAGGCAGAGCCTTGTAGATCCTTCTTCTTGGTGGGGTATTGATTGGCTTGGCATTTGTAGGTCTTGACAGATAATCAGGGCTGCTGAGAGTTTGGTGAGAAGAACTCAATGCAATGAATTGTATAATGGTCCTGCTCTGCTCAGAGGACACCATCCCATACACTCCATCCTTACCTCCTGCTGTGCCTGGAGGTCATCCTTCCATAGTTCCTCATTCTTACCTCCAGCTCTTACAGCCTTCCTTCCAGTCTTCTTGAAGTTCCCTAAGTGTTTGAGGGGGATGAAATAGATGTGCCATGGAGTGCTGAGCTGTCAGCAACCAGTCTCACTACTTCCAACAGTTATGAGAGTCCGTGGTAATCACTTTTCATAGCAAAAAGAAAGTTCTGTGACTAAATCTAGTGGTAGTACTATTCTATGGGCATAAATATAAATATTTCCAAGGCAATTTGACAGGCACATCATGTCCACTTAGCAATATAGCTGCAGTAGCTTCCTGACTAGGGGTTATGGCCTCTGTAGCAATGAGCTTTTGATCAAGTGTAGAGCACCAGACATGAATATCCTCCAATCAGAGAGTGGTTGGTTATCCTGAAATAATCATATCTACTGTACCAGTGGCCACATCTTGCTTAGCAGATCATCAGTGTAGCATGCTAGGTCCAAAGCGGAGTAAGATTGATAGTGATGACTCTTACATGCTGTTATTTCTTCAGGTTAATAAACAAGAGAGCCATTGCCAGTTGTAGAGTGAGTTTAAGGTCAACCTTGGCTGTATGACATCTGTCTCCAAAACCACCCACCCAAACAATAGCAAAAGCCTGTAACAGTAGGTGCCATGAAAATGGAGGAAATTATTTAGAAACATCAGAGGCTAAGTGGATTTGAGATGCTATGGACCACTGTGTACATTGTGTGTGAGCAAAACTGATGTTTTCTTGCTGTCCTCAAAAGCTCTTAAGCTGTGTACTTCCAGAACATATTTCTGTACATTGCTTCCCAGAGCTTTCTAAAGACTTAGTAGAAGGGAGAATTTTTTTTTGTTTTGCAGATTGTATGTGAAGGTCAGAGCTTGTTTGCCACAGGACTCTGGCTCCCCACTCCGTGGGCTGAAGCTACAGGGCTTTACGAGACTTTTTGAGGATGCCCAGAAGAGACCCTCCACGGAAAGTTCAATGAACTCAAGTCTTCATGAAGCTCTGATTGACAGGCTAGGAAAGAGTTGGGCCAAACTAAGCAGTTTTTCCCAGGGGACACAAGCACCTTGGAAGATATGCTCATTCTCTGCCTTCTCTGTGTGCACCTTCTGTTGGATCACAGGCCAGGTGTTGTGGGTGGAGGGAGTTGTAGGCAACCTCTTACAAAAAAGCAGAATTCCATGAGCCCACTGGTAAGGGGTTTTGTTTGCGTGCCCTACCTGTGAACTGCATTTTAAAATGCATTTTGAGCTTTGAGCTAATAATGTGAATGACATTCAGCGAGATTGCCAAATGCTGGTAATTTAGTCTCATTTTCACATTAATGTGGGCCCACCTGTGATGAATTGGAAGCTAAATAAGCACATCAGTTTTAATTAGATATCTCGGAGACTGGATCTAGCTAAACAGCAGCATTCATTCTTATCTATTTAATAGTGGAAGAATTTAGCACATTCTTCAGAGAAGTTCACACACCCCTGTTTGTCCTTCCCATTTGATTTTTCAGATACTCCTTTCAGGCTCTGGGTCACCAGATGCCTGTGTTTGTGTGAATAGAGAAGGAGAAGATCACATTAAGTCTTCAAGGAGAACCAGTCAGTCAATTAGTAGTGTGTTTTAAATCAAGAAGCATGGATTTTGGAGCCTTTAAAAGACAAATTCCATCACTGGTTGTGTGGAAAATGAATGGGGGTTTAACACCCATGTTCCTCAAACATTGATCCGATTTACATAGGCCACCAAGGTATAGAATAGATCTTGGATATCCTTGGCAGAGGAGGCTGGTTTTCAAAATTGATATGGCTTCTATTCTTAATGAAGGAAGAATGTTTTCTGATACACTAGGGTCTGGGTAGAACTTACCTAATGAAAGAAACTGTAAATGTAGGGATATATTTGAATTAAGATAAGGAATTAATAGACAACCAGGCTTAAAACTCACTTATGTTTTCAAAGTTGTATATAGTTCCATTGGCCCAGAACCAACTCTTCTCTGCCTTTCCTGTAAGTACTTCCATCTGGTTGGACTGTGAATTCTGGAGGGAGACAGTGGCTGTCACTTGCTGCAACTCTGTTCTAAGTCTCAGCCTAGTGGCTGTTCCATGGAAGGAAGGTAATGCAAGACTCTGGGGAGCCTTAGCTTGCGGACACCCCCTGAGTGAACCACACGGAGCTGGGATCGATGCAAAAAGCAAGAGGAATTTCTTGTTTCAGTGCACTAGGGTGGTCCCAGACCGGAAGGAGTGGTGGCAACCACCAGCACCCATTTGGCAAGTTTTTATATGGTTTCCAGTGGCAGGGTAGAGCTCCAGCAACTAGGCACAATGATTGGTGGAACTGTATACCCTTTAAATTGATTGGTCTTTAGGGGATGAGGTAACAAGGACTTCCCTTGTCTGAAGGTGGGCAACAGTCAGTCCTATGGAATGTGTCCCCACCCCAAAGGTAAGTTCCCTCCCTGTGGTCTGGGAAATGTTAATTAGCCGCTCCCTTCTGGAGGGGCAAGTGTTTCATGACCTTCCCAAAGTTCCTAAACTGACCTTTTCAGTATCACTGGGATGTTGTTGGTCCTTCTCTGGACTGCAAAACCCTAAGACTTTTGTTATATGCAATGTCCTTTCTGACCCTTTTCTAACAGTAATCAGAATAAGATCTTCACATCACTCCATTGGAGAAAACGGATTTTCTACCTCCCAGCAAGTTTAAATGACAGGTAGGTACCCTTTACATTGTTCGTTCAATTGTTCATTGATTCATTCATTCACTCACTCACTCACTCACTCACTCATTCATTCATTCATCATTTATTTAAAAATATAACAAAATAAAATATAAGATAAAACAAAACCTCAAAACTATCATATAAAAATTGGAGAACACATAGCAACAGAGGGGAAAGAGCCCAAGAGAAGGCAAAACAGTCAGAGACCCACTCAGTAGCACAATCAGGAATCCCATAAAGACACTAAATGGAAAGCCATAATACATACACGGAAGACATGGTTAGGACCTGTGCTGGCTGTGTGCATGCTATTTCAGTCTCTATGAATTTATATGAATTTTGCTCATGTTTATAAGTAGCTGGACTACAGAGGTTTTGTGTGTGTGTGTGTGCGCACATGCACATGCTTATATTTGGTACAGTTTGGTGGGGATTTTTTTTGGATGTGATTTTATTTTTTTGTTTGTTTTGATTAGGGACATTTTGTCATGATTTTGCTTTTAGGTTTCTGGATTTTTTTGAGAAAGAATTTAAAGTTGTGTGGGTAGGGTTGGGCAGATGATCTGGAGGGACTTGAGGAAGAGGAAAAATATGAACAAAATATATTTGAATTTAAAAAATTGTTTTAAATAATAACAGTAATAATAAATGCAAAAAGTTGAAGAAAAAAATCTCATTTTTCTTTGTCTTTCTTGACAGAAGAATATCAAACTATTGGCTACAGTTAATACCACAGTAAGGTTTTAAAAATCTGGATACACACAAAAGAAAAAAAAGTGATTTTATATATTCTCAGAAAGTAAAAATCTTTAAAATGCATATATTATAATTTTCATTACAGGACACAAACAGAAATAAGAAATAACCAACACGAAAATATATAAATTATAGTTACTTTATAAAATAGACTTTGTTATGGTTTGGATGTGAAAAGTCCCCGGGGAGTCTGTGGTTAAACCCTGACCCTGAATGGCTAGTGCTGTCTTGGATGGTTGTCGAACCTTCAGAAGATGAGGCCTTACGGGAGGGATGTTCGTGGAGAACAGGCCTTATAAGTTTTTCTCCTAAGTCCTCAATCATTCCAGCATAACAGACCTTTCAATCCATCAGTCAAAGTAGCCTTCCTACTCCTTAGGTTGTTCCTAGCTGGCGCTGTGTCAAAGTGGCTAAATTAAATAGGGCAAACTTCTAAATCCTCATTAGATAACATTTGTGGCTAGGCATTGTGCCCCACACCTTTAATCCCAGCATGTGGGAAGCAGAGGAAAGCAGATCTGTGTCTTAGAGGCCAGCCTGGTTTAGATAGGAAGTTCCAGGTCAGTCTGGGTTACATATTAAGACCCTGCCTTAAGAAAGCATTTTTATACTAAGTACAAAGTAATTCTATAATATATTAAATTTTAAATCTTACCTGAAATACCAAGTATTTGGAGTATGATAATATTTTGCTTTATTAAAGTATAACTGACAAATTATAATTCTTCTATAATTATACTTTTAGAAGTGTTCGTTCATTCTAAATACATTGAAGAATCATTTGCATTGGAACTTTTAGAAAATAATTTTTCAAGTTTTGACTAGGAAATATATTACTTTTATATTCAGGAAACATGCTACGAAAATATAGAGTACCTTTAAATAGAAATCTCTTTGGCTGCATGTGAAATATGATACCATTTCCTATGAGTCTGTCTGTGCAAGTTGTGGAATGGCCCTGTGGGGAGGAGAGATGGTAGACTGAGGAAAGCAGCGAGAGCAGAGGTGGTTGTCTTAGGGGATTAGTTTGACGTCTGCCCTACTAAAAGCTAGATCTCTCGAAGACATTCCCACAATACCTTGATTTGGAGGGAGAAGTGGCTTCAGATTGTCCCTACAAACTACCACAAAGAATCACAGATGATGACTGAAAGTTACAGTGGTGTGTATCAGACATATATAGTACATACATATACATATATACTATATATAGTACTGGGTTATATGGCTTGGATTTATATGTGACTGAGCGAATACATAGAAGATGATTTTCATCTTCATCTTCTCTATCTGCTTTTCACGTCACCTTTTACAATGTGAGAGACTGGTTACAACTCTGCTTTAGTGCATTCTCCTTGACTGAGAGGTACCATCAGATTCTTCACCATGATGGACTAGCATGGTGTTGATGTCTTGGCACCTGCCTTGGTTTCCTGCTCATCTCTGAGCCTGTGCTGGACTGTTACAGGAAGCCACTTGAAGTTTTTTTTTTTTTTTTTTTTTTTTTTATATTATCCTGTTGTTCAGAATCCATTTTCTTCTAGGAGCAGCTTCTGTTTCTCTTTTTCCATCTGGTCTTCCATGCACATATATACCTCGACCATAGACTTGAGTTTGTTATTTTTCCCTTTTATTAACTATAGATTTTTTTTCTCAAACAATACAATCTAAATACAGTTTTCCCTCCCTCTATTCCTTGCAGTTCCTTCCCACCTCCTCTCCCATCCAGATCCACTCCCTTTCTCTCTCTCATTAGGAAAGAACAAGCTTCTTTGAGTTAACAACAAAATAACAGAATAAAACAGAATAAGGTAAAATGAAAGCCATCATATCAAAGTTGGACAAGCAAAGCCAAGAGAAAAACAAAAGAGCCCTGAGAGAAGGCACAGGAATCAAAGACCCACTCTCTTAGTCCCAAAAAGTACTAAAGGGAAAGCCATGTATATATATATACAGAGGATCTGGTGCAGGCCCGTGCAGGCTCTGTGCTTGCTACTTAAGCCTCTTTGAGTTTGTATGAGGTTTGCTCAGTCATTTTAGATGTCCTTGTTCTCCTGGTGGTCTCCCCGCGTCTGTCTACTACCCTCCTTATCTGTCTCCCCAACTTCTTCTGCCTTTTGCAGGTTTCCTTGTGCTCTGAGGGGGGAAGGATTTGATGGAAACATTTTTTCAAAGAGTTCCATGTTCCCATGTTCTCTCTGTCTCTCTCTGTCTCTCTCTGTCTCTGTCTCTCTGTCTCTCTATCTGTCTCTCTCTCTCTCTCTCTCTCTCTCTCTCTCTCTCCCATGCTTGGCTATGGGCTTCTATATTTGTTTCCATCTGCTGCAGAAGGAAGCCTCTCTGATAATGGCTGAATAAGACATCAATCCATGAGTATAGTGGAATATCACTAGGAGCCATTTTATTGTTACTTTTTATTTTATTTTACTTTTATTAGAGCAGTAGTATTTGGCTCTATCCTACGTCTCTGGGCTTGGTCACTCAAGCAGTGTCTGGTATGGGTTCCATCTCATGGAGTGAGCTTTAAATCAAACCAGGTATCCACTGGTTTCTCCCCAAGCTTTGTGCCATCATGGCCCTAGCATAGTTTGCAGGCAGGACACACTAGATAAAGGGTTTTATGGTTGTATTTGTTTCTCTTCTGGTAGCCTGCAGAATGCCTACCCATCCCAAAGACACTTGAACACGCCAGTGAAAGTTTTATGTAGGCACAAGTTCTGTCTCTCCAGGTTCAATGAGTTGTGTGAATGTTGTCTTCAGCAATGGAGTCATCCTGTCAGTTTGTGGGAAACTACCTATTGTCTTAGCAAAAGACTGGATTGTTTGGGGATTTCTATGGGACCATTTTGGCTGACAACTCAATTGGATGAAGCTCAGTCCTAGCCCTTGAAGCATCATTTGGTGACAAGAGGTGGCTAGTAGGAGGATTTTGTCTCCCTTATTGTTTGGAGACTTAATTAAGTTCGTCTTCTCATATTATAGAAAGTTTCCACTGCACTAGGTTTGTATCCCACCCCTCAAAAGCCCTTCAATTCAATTCTAGCTGTCTATCCATTCTCTTCCTCAAGTCTATGTCCCTTCCCCTTCCCACCTGGTCCTCTCGTTCCCACATCCCACTCTAGCTCCAATCTTTTCTATTTCCCCCTCCCAGGTAGAACCATGTCTCACCCCTAGTTCTTTCCTCTATTTTTAACTTCTCTGGGTCTATGAATTCTAGCTTAGTTATCATTTATTTAGTGGCTAATATATACAGATAAGCAAATACATATCATATTTGTATTTCTGGGTCTGGGTTACCTGACTCAAGATGATTTTTTTTCTTGTTACATCCATTTTGCCTGCAAATTTCATGATGCCCCTTTTCTTAAAAGAGCTGAGTAATACTCCATTGTGTAAATGTAGCATATTTTCTTTATCCATGTTTCTTTTTTCTATTGAGGGGCATCTAAGTTGTTTCCACTTTCTGGCTGTTATGAATAGAGCAGTAATGAACATGGTTGGGCAAGTTATCTCTGTGGTAGGACAAAGCATCCTTTGGGTATATTCCTAAGAGTGGTATAGCTGGATCTTGAGATTCCCATCTTCCCTAGGAACTACCATACTCATTTTCACAGTAGCTGTATTAGTTTGCATTCTCATCAGCAATGGATAAGTGTTTCCTTTTCTCCATATCCTTGCCAGCATGAACTGTCCCTTGTATTGTTGATCTTAATTATTCTGAATGATGTAAGACAAAAATCTCAAAGTAGTTTTGATTTGCATTTCCCTGATGACTAAGGATGTTGAACATTTCTTTGTTTTTCAGCCATTTGAGTTTCCTCTTTTGGGAATTCTATGTCTAGATCTGTATCTCATTTTTAATTGGGTTGTTTTGTTTTTGATATCAAGTTTCTTGAATTCTTTATATTAGCCCTCTTTTGATTTTGTATTATAGTTAGTTCAGTCTTTCCTGTCACCTCCTAGTGACCTTTTGGGAGATAGGATGTGGTCACCTTCTATTTTAGTGCTCATCAAAGAAAGCATACATGTGACAGATGAACATGCAAGTAAACACTCAAGACAGCTCTGGGTGTATGCACATCTCGTGTGAAGCCTTGCTTATCATAATATCCTTGTTGCTGATAGAAGCACACATAGCCTCTGTGTGGTAAAGGAAAGTTGGCTCAATATTGACTCCCAAAGATGCATATCATAATCCCTGGGAACTAGGAATATGTTACTTTTCACACCAAAAAGAACTTAGAGCTAGAGTTAAGGTTATAGGCCCAAAAGATTATTTTGGATTATCAGTATTTAAAAAGTGAAAGGCAGAGGGAAAACAGATTCAATGAAAGACAGAAGAGAATTCAAATTTTGAGTAAGGATATGCTTTAAGAATGATGAAGGAATCATGAAGAATTACTAAGGCCCTTTGGAGCCTGGGACATCATTCAGAAGCAAGAAACTGGCAGAAATGGTCCAGCAGGAAATGGAGTCTCTCCAGCAGCTCCAGGTAGTGCAAAGTGCTGCTAAAGCCTTGAGTTTAGTTCACAGAGTACACAGAATTCCGAGCTAAAGAACTATAAGCCAAAAATCTGTGCTGGAATATATGCAATTAATTAAATTTCCAAGTGTCTGCTGTAGCAACAATACAATGTTAGAGTGGATTATCTTACTCCTTGGCTTCTCATTGTCTTTACTTACACATAACAGCCACAGCAGTGAAAGGAAACAAAGGAAAAAGAAGACAGGTCTTCGAAGGTTGGTCTTAATGCTTAGGGGAAGTCTTTGATCTCAGCACTTGGGAAGCAGAGGCAGACAGTTTCTGAGTTTGAGGGTAGTATGGGAGAGAGAGAGAGAGAGAGAGAGAGAGAGAGAGACCCTGTATTGAAAAACAAGCAAAGCAACCAAAGCAAGCAAGCAGACACAGAGAATAAATTAATTGTAAAGAGGAGGAAGAAAGTTATATCTTAATATGTATCTTTACTTACTTTAAGTAAATTCTGTAATTATTTTACTTCTAAAACTTTAGTCAAGGAGTTGCTGATATTGCTGGCATGTGAGTCCACAGTGAGGAGTGAGTCTTTAGACCTGGGTTAACTAAGATGTCAAGATGGTGACCACTAGTCTTTTGGGGCTAATTAAGTAAAATGAAATAGAAAAATTACTGCTTCAGTTGTGTTAGTCCCTTTGTAGACAAGTCCATGTAGGGAGCACCAAAATGGCAGTATAGCTAAAAACTATTTTCACCTTGGTAGAAAATTCTACTGAGTATTGCTGCTCTGGATTAAATTAGGAACTATTGTTTAGTATTAACTTTGTGAACTTTCTGTTCATGATGGCTAGATTTAGAGGTTTTCCAGAGTGTAGAGCATGTGAGATGAGTTTGTTTTAACTGGGACACCTGAACTGTAATCTCAGCTGTACCATATTCCAGCTCAATGTCCTAGACTCTAAAAGATGAGTATCAGAGTATGTAGTTTACATTGTTTTAATTCTCCAAATCCCAGATCGGCGATCTAGTCCTCATTTGGCCATTAATCCCTTCCCGTCTGTAAGGTCAGCATTTGATTCACAGTAAAACATAAATGTTCCTAGGATGTCATTCTTTTTATTGTATATTTTCCTTCCTTGTTATATTATTTTATGGTTAAGCATATCCTTCCCTTGTTTCATATACAACTGCTTAGTGTGTTGTATTCTGTTTATTAACATTTGTTTTGAATTCATATATATGTATATATATGTATATGTGTATATTCATATACATATGTATTTTTTCCAGATGTATAACATTTCCAGTTAACACATTTTTATTTAGTTTTTGTCTGGTAGTTGTCTTTGACATACAGGCATTTTGCCATTATTGATGGGCCACACATGAGGTAGAAAATTATTCTGAATTAAGTTAAATGTAAAAAAAAATAGTAGTATTTGTATAAAAATGTCCAATTCGATCCAGTTGGAAAGCCCTCAAAACTCAGTAAGCTTACATTTCAATTTCTATCTTATTTGACTAAGAGTAAAATGTCAGTCTTTAAAATATAAAATTTGCCACTAGGAAATAGTTTTGTTTCATTTTATTTGATGTATTGCATGAGTTTAGAATATTTATTTTTTATTACAATCAACATATTACTTTTGTTAAAATTTTTAATTGAGGATGTATTGTTAAGTTCCTATAGGCCTGGTGTCTAACTAATTAGAAGATACATAGCAAACCTATGACAAAAATTAATATTGAGTATAATTTCTAAATCATTTAGAAAAATTTGTTTTTCATATAAAATATCTTAGTATTATAATACTGGATTTTTCATTGAAATGCTGTAAAATGTATGACTTTCGAGCCACTGACATGCAGTTGAATTTTTTTGTCTTAAAACTCATGCAAGATATGTGAGGAGAATTTTGTTATCAGTTCCATTATATGGCTAATGAAACCTGAGCTGGGAACTGGCAAAGATGGCTGTGTGGTTTCTAAATGTAATTTCCTTGCTTTCTGTCCCTCACCTCATCCTGCTTTGAAACACATATCTTGCCACTTAGGGGTATAGGGTATAATAATATCTAGGAAGAAAATAAACTACATTGTCTCCTAATCAGTATTATCCAAATGTTTTGGCCCAGATTTGAGAGAAATCTCTTCAGTAGACAACTTAATGAATGCCTCAAAGTAATCATTTTAAAGACATTCCTATAGGAAAAGTCTTTAGTAGGAACTGTGTTGGTTGTGTAACTTAGCACAGGCTGGGGCCATATGGGAAGAAGGAACCTCAACTGAGAAAATTTTCCCATCAGACAGCCCTGTGGGGGGCATTTTCTTGATTAATAGTTGATTGGGAGGGCCCAGCCCACTGTGGGCAGCTCCAAGCATGGGGAGGTTGTGCCGGATGATATGAATCAGCAGGCTGAGAAGCTGTGAGGAGCAGGGTTAGGCCTCAAGTCGAGGGAGGTTCATCCTTCACACCGAGATGTGCTAGTCATAAGCACATCAGCCTCCTTTATGGCTGTGGGTTAACCATAGTTGATCAGTAGGATTCTGCTTCCCAGTGTTGATCATTCTGGAAAAACATAATGAATGCTGCAAACCAATATAGCTAGTGACTTTTCTTATGAAGCAGAATTTGAGATTATATGCTAGTTTGTGATATCTAGTGGTCTCCACTGATGCCATTCTCCTACACTTCCCTTTAGTTTCTACGTTGCTTCTGTCATCTCAGATAAAGACTGTGGCTTAGTCTTGTCAGTTGTGCATTGACTAGGGTATAACCATAAATGAATGTATAGTTTGCAAAGCATGCCGTGGAGGCTCAGTTCACATCCAGTTCAGATGTGTCTAGATGATTGGTTTGTTGTTTGTTTTTAAATTTCCAGGGAAGGAAAATGAACTGACTATCCATTGTTTAACACTGGCTAAATCTAAATGAAAACATGACAATTTCTCCAGCAGATTTACTTTCCTAATTATGCTTGGCGAATGTTTCCACTGACTGATGGAAAGAGATGGTGCCTGGGAGAATGCCAAATGGCAGGAGGAAGTGTGACCTGAGATTAAAAATGTCCAAGGGTAAAGTCCTGAGTGGACAATCTGAAGCAAGATTTATAAAAGGAGATGATCTGAATATCATTATTCTTTCAACTTTGTCTGACTTTGTAAAGTATTTTCTTGACTG
This sequence comes from Mus pahari, assembly GCF_900095145.1. Classification (NCBI taxonomy): domain Eukaryota; kingdom Metazoa; phylum Chordata; class Mammalia; order Rodentia; family Muridae; genus Mus; species Mus pahari. The sequence continues at coordinate 14,518,940 of NC_034593.1, read as the reverse complement.
AAATATAAATACTAAATATAAATTATAATAAATATGACTTTGCTAGAATTTGATAAGGATAAAGATTCTACTTCAGAGTTTAGTACAAGATTTTGCAAAGGAGGAATATTGGCAAATGTGAAAGTGTATTTACTGTACGTGGTATTGGACTACAGAAGAACATTTTCATATAGGGAAGAACTTTGAGAGGACCCTTTCTGGTCCCACCTCTCTGCCTTCCTACCCTTGCTCACTAGGTCATCGCTGCTGTTCTATTGCTGTATATACGTAAGTATCTTAGATAGCTGAATAAAATATATAAACCACAAATGAAAAAATGTGATATTTGTCTTTTTGAGACTGACTTTTATGAGCATCTCCAATGGCACCTATTTCCTCTCTACCATATCCCCGTAGACCAATTTCTGCTAAAACTTTTTCACTTCTAATATTAACTTCTTTACTTTTTCATTTATTTATAGATTAATTAATTGATTGACCATACATTCTTCTCTCATTCAATAGTCTGACTAATGTTTGCCCTCCGGCCACACTTTTACATCCTCCTGACTCTCCTCTTCTTCAGATCCACTTGCTTACTGTTTTGTCTTCAGAAAAGAGCAGGCCTCCAAGAAACAGCAGCCAAACAGGACAAGAGAAGATAGAATAAGCCTTCACATCAGAGATAAACAAAGCGAACCAACAGGAGAGAAAGAGTGCAAGGGCAAAAAAGATCGTCAGAGATGCCCCTGCTCACACTGGCCAAGGGGGTCCAGTGGAGATCTCTAAGCAGTTTGGGCTGACTCTTGGACAGAAGTGTACTCTCCGAAAACTGGGGATGAGGCTCCATTGTCCAGGACAACGACCACACAGTTCATTGAACACAGTGAGACTGAGCTGGTGCCTGCCTGGAACTTCCAAATCCCATTGCTCTGCTGTAGGTCCTCACTTAACACATCACTAATAATTGCCCTTTTCTAAGTTCCCATCCTTTATAAGCATTCCAATCAAACATTCTAACTATTTGACACTAGAGTCTCCATATGAGAGAGAAATGCAGCCTTTGATTATCTGTGCTTGGGTCATCTCTGTGTTTTTTCCAGTTCCACTCATTTTCCTGAAGCTTTTGTAATTTCTCTTTCTTTACAGATGAATGAAACTCTGTTGCGTATATGTAGCACCATTTCATTATTCATCAGTTGATTGGCATATAGCTTTTTACAGTTCTTGGCTACTTAGTGAAGAGAGCGACAATGAACATAGTTATACAAGTATCCAGGCGTGATAAAGCTGGGCCATATGGCAAGTTTATTTTTAGTTTTTTGAGAAACTTCCACACTGATTTCCATAGTAGTTATAGCAGTTTACATTCCCAATAACAATGAACTAAGTATTCTCATTTTCCAACACCCTTGTTAGAATTTGTTGTCATTTTAAAAACATTATAGCCATTTTGATTGGGGTGAGATAGAATCTCAAAGTAATTTTAATTTGTCTTCCTGTGATGACTAAAGATGTTGACCCCCCCACACACTTGAGATTACAATTTAATTATAATATTTCTCCTTTTTGTTCCTCTCTCCAAATCTTCCCATGTACCCTGACTTTCCTTCATATTATCACTAATTATTAATTGCATGCATATGAATGTATATATGCATATACATACATATTCTATCCGGGCAGTGGTGGTGCATGCCTTTAATCTTAGCACTTGGGAGGCAGAGGCAGGCGAATCTCTGAGTAAGGAGCCAGCCTGGTCTACAGAGCGAGTTCCGGGACAGCCAGGGCTACACAGAGAAGCCCTGTCAACAAAAAAACAAATTATAAAAAACCTTATCTGCCTATATATATATATATATATATATATATATATATATATATATATATATATATATATATATATGTATGTATATATTTTTTTTTCATGGTTGACAAGTTGACACTAAACAACCAATTGATGTGTTCTTCTCTGGAGAAGGCTACCTCTCCATTTCTACCTTTTCCAGTTACCTATAGTCCTTTATATAGGCTTGAAGCCTTGCAGGGTTTTTTTTCTCCATCTAGTTTGGCATGTTAACTTGGTGTCATACTTGGTCAGCTCATGTTTGGGCAGTCATATTAGTGAGAATTTATGTGTGTAGCTTCTAATATTAGTAGGAGACACAATCTCCAAGGACACTCCTGACTCTTCTGGCTCTTACAATCTTTTCACTTTATCTTCTTCAATGTTCCCTTAGCCTTAGGGTGTTTTGTAGACATAATATTCTTTGGGACTGGGCTCCACAATTCAGCACTTTAAATGGTTGTGGTTTTCTGTAGCAGTCTCCATTTGTTACAAAGAAAAACAATTTTTGATGAGGGGGTAAAGATTACATTTATCTGTGGGGAAAAGGACAAATGTTTATCGATTGTTATTAGGGATTATATTATGCTGGTTTAGTAAATTAGTGGTTGTAGATTCTCCTCCAATCACCATGACTTCAGTAGCACTGAGTAGTTAGGTTTCAGTACCAGGAATTGTTTCCCACTTGTTGAGTGGGACTTAAGTATAAGAGCAATTGGTTACTAACAAGGTAGCCTATTACCTGGGGGCTACTGCTGCTGCACATGGGAGGTTTTGAGCCATGCTGGTCATTACTGTTGTTCATAGGCATCCTCGCTGCATAGGACTGTTGATTGCCTCCCTCCTTTGGAAGCTTGCATAGCATCTTCTGCAACCATGAAACCTAGTAATCATCAGGAATGGAGAATTCAGGTCAGTTTCTGCTTGGACCTTGTTTCTGAAGTGCATGCGGTCTCCATCAATAGGGACTGACTTTCCATCTCTAGGAGCAACCAAGGGCAACAACAGTAGACTGGATGTTTTCACAGTCCTTTGGATTGATTTGGTCAACAACTTAGAAGAGGGCATCTCATGCCTGGTCTTAGTGTTTTTGTTACGTGGCTTTTGAGTCTTGGAGGGAGCACAGTCAGCCCAGATGATAAATGCTCATTAAATCTCTATATAGAATTTCTCCCATTATCTTTTCTCAGTTAACATTTTCTTTTGCTATACATAAACTCTAAGGTTTCACAATCTCTCATTCATCAATTATTAACCTTCTTCCTTGAGCAAACATTTGTCTTATTAGAAAGTCCTTAACTGTGTCTCTATCTTGAAATATATCCCCTAGTTTTTCCTCAAGCAGTATTAATGTTTCAGGCCTCATGATTAGGATCTTGACCTTTTTGGAGTTTATTTTCTTACCAATGAGAGATAAGTATCTAATTTCACTCTTTTTTTTTTATGGAGATACCCAGTTTTCTCAGCACTATTTTTTCATTCATCTTGTCTTTTTTTTCAAAAAACAGGTAGTTGAAATAATTGTGAGTAATTTTTTAAAATTATTTTTCTCAACATGTTTATTATTTTGTATAGGAAAGCTATAGGCTTTATAATTTAGTTCTGTATCTTGCCACTTTGCTAAATATGTTTATTAAGTCTACATTTTCTAGTGGAGTCTTTCTAAGGTCTCATAAGTACAGAACCAAGTCATATACAAATAAGAACTTGTTGACTGTATTTACTATTTGTATCACATTTGTTTCCTTCTCTGGCTTTACTGTTATAGCTAAGACTTCATCAGTGCATTGAGTATGCATAGAGACATTGAGCTTTATTCTCTTGTTCTTGGTTTTAGTGAAAATACTTTCAATTTGCCCACTCTTTAGTATTTTGTCAGCTATTGGTCTTTTGTATATAGCCTTTATTATGTAGAAGTACTTTTCTTATATTTCTAGTTTCTTCAGAGTATTTTTTTTCATGAGTGATTGTGACATTTTGTCAAAAGTATTTTCTGTGTCTGTCGAAATAACCTTGTGGTTTCTATTCTTTAGTTCGATTCTATGGCATACTACATTTATTGATTTGCATGTATTGAATTACTTATTTTTAGAATGAGGAAGAATTGGTTATGATGAATGATCTTTTTGCAGTGCTTTTAAATTTAGTTTTCAAGTATATTGTTGAGAAGTTTTATACTTACATCTATTGGGAGCATAGCATATAGTTTTCTTTCTGTGTGAATGTTTTTTCTGGTTTGCTACCAAGATGATACTGACATGGTAACAAAGATTTGGTAGTATCCATTCTGGTTTCTAACCTATGAAATTGTGTGAGGAACATTTCTGTTGGTTCTTCTTTAAAGGTTTGATATTTTAGCAGTGACTCTATCCAGGACTAGATTTATTTTAGTTGCAAGATTTTTTTTTAAATTAACTGCTTCTATCTTATTTTATATAATACATATTTAAGTTGTTTATCTCATCTTAGTCTAAATTTAAGTCATGTATTCAGAAATTTACCTATTTCTTTTATAATTTCCAATTTAGTGGAATATATTTTTAAATATATTTTAAAAATACATATATCTAAAAACTTAAAAACACAAATTAAAACATTTTAAAGTTTAATGACTTTCTGAATTTCCTTGATACCTTTTATAAAGTTTTCATTTTTAAATCTAATTTTACTAATTCACTTATTGATAGCTACTACTGTGAGATTAGAAAATTATATATTTTAAACTATAATTTATTCTTTGAGAATTTTATATGAGTACAATGAATTTTGATCATATTCACCCACCCTCATTACCGCTTTCCCGGTTCTCCTGAATCCTTTCCTAACATTTTCTCCCAGTTTCATGTTCCCTCCTTGACCACTGAGTCCAAATGCTGCTGCCCTTTTATGTATGGATATGGAACCACCCACTGGAGTATGCCATCCCACTGAAGAAAATTTGTCTTCCCCAGAAGCCATTAACTGCCATCAATTCCTCAGCTGGTGAAGAAACCTACAGGCCCTTCCCCCATCCCTGCTGGAATGTCGATTGGCTTGATCTTGTGCAGATCTTGTGTAGGCTGCCAAGACTTCTGGAAAGCCTTGCGTGCAGCAGGTCTGACATGTCCAGGAGACTGTTTTTCAGAAGTACCTCTGTGTTCTGGCTCTTTCAGTTCATCTCCACGAGGTTCCCTGAGCTTTGTGGGAAGGGGTTGTAATATGGAGATCCCATTCACAGTTCAGCACTCCACAGATGCATATTCTCTACACTTTGACCAGTTGTGTGCCTATTTAGTAATCACTGCCCACTGTAGAAAGAAGCTTCTCTGAGGAGGACTGAGAACTGCACTAATAGAGATGTATATTTAGACGATAGGTCAAATTCCTCGTACTAAAATAGTACTATTCCCCAAGGCCTTAGAGCTCCCTAGTCATAGGTTCTTGAACAGATTTATAGTAGCAGACATATATTTCCTCCCATGGAGCAGATATTAAATCCAATCAAAAGGTATGAGGCTAATATGTTTTGGAGAAGTCATACTGCATTTGTTTTTGTTTTTCTTATGTGTTTGCACTGGAATGTGTATACCAGGGGTTAAGTTGTTGATCAGACTTATTTTTTTTTTCTGTTGTTTTGTTTTGATTTTGAGAAAAGATCTATTTACATAATCTTGGCTGAACTGGGGTTATCTAGCCCAAACTGTCCTCAAACTCACAAATTCCTACTTGCCTCTGCCTCGACATTGCTGGGATTAAAAGCATGTATCCCCATGACATTCCATGTCGGGTTGTTTTTTTAATCACCTTTGATCTTTCAGTAGAAATGCTGCAATTTTCCAGATGGACTGAGCTGTAGTAAGATTGAGGGGTCATGTCTCTGTGTTAGATTGGGATCTCTGTTGGTAGTCAGACTTTCAGCCCATGTGTCTATGGAGGCAGGTCACTATTCATTTAAAAAACACTACTGAAAAATAGGTCCATTATTTTTTTTTTTTAAGAACATAGACTTTTTTTTTTTAAATATTTATTTATTTATTATATGTAAGTACACTGTAGCTGTCTTCAGACACTCCAGAAGAGAGCATCAGATCTTGTTAC
>NC_034593.1:14508171-14512574 GCF_900095145.1 Mus pahari | reverse complement strand
TTCTTCCATGCAAGTCAAATGCCTAGGTGATCTTAGTCCTATCATGGAAGCTTCTTTACAGGTTGCACATGTGGGTCTATTCTTTGGTGACCCTTCTCTGTGTGCAGCACTTAGGGTTTGAACCTGTGTCTGCATTTCTCCAAGTAGATTTCCACTGTGCTAGGTACCAAATGATTGTAACTCAGTTTCTTCTACATAGGGTCTAGAAGCACGTGTCTTCTTGTCAGGACATTGTCCTTGAGATTTGTTGAAGTTCTCAGAATGTGAGGTTCAGGGAGCATCTATGGAGCTAATCTGCTAACCCAGGTGGGTTGTTTTTAAAAAAGACATCTTTCATATGCTTCCACCCAATGGAATATTCTTGGCCTTCCCCTCACTATGCCTATGCCATGGCCCTGGCCACCTTTTGGGTTCTTTTCTCCTCTTTTTCTGCTTGTTAAAAATGTCTGCTGCTCAGATTTTCTGAGGCTTTCTGGCTTAAGCTGGGCAATCTGTTGTTGCTCTCCCTCTCACTGGGAGAAAAGAGCTGTCTAGACCACACCATTTCCCTTGGGATGACTGTGGACTTTTCTGTTCTGTTTTGCTTTTGAAACCAGAGATTTATTTTGACAGCTGTTGTCCATCTTTTCCTGGATATTCCCCAGGGACCCCCAACCGACTGTGTCTGCCTATAAGCCTCCATCTTCCTTTCTTCTACAGTTTATTTATTTATTTTTTAATCAAAATAGGAAATCTTATTCAGAAAACATCCCTTCTGATGGTGTCTTTGTCTGTTCATTTCACCTGGACAACAGGAACAGCCTCTTGCTTTGTCTTTTTGCTCCACCAGTCTTCCTACAGGTGATCTACAGTATATCTTCCTTAAACTCCATGAAGTGCTTTAGCACTGGGGACTTTTACCACAATTCTTTCATGAGTGTGACAACAGGAGACTCAGAGTTTGGAGTCTTCCTAGACCTGTCCTTGCCCAATGTCTTACCACCACTGTAGTGTCTCATGCTGCAGTGTAGATACAGTGGCCTTCCCCCTTTTCAAACTGATCTTATAATGTTCTGCTATTTTCTATGTCCCAGGTAATACTGAAATACTGACTTGCCTCCATGCATAAACCTGTTAGAATAGAATGTAGAGTCAGGACATGCTTGTCTTAGTCTTGAGAATTTCCTGCTTAACCAACCAATGTCCAAAATGCTGTATGTAAATCATATGGAGACCAAATTCTCAGTTATTACATTTAATAAATAAGTTTAACATTTTCTAAGCAGTCTATTGGAATGGCTTCTTATAACGAAAGTCGTTACTTGAAAATAAAAAACTTGCTATCCGGGGATCCATACCATAATCAACCACCAAATGCAGACACAATTGCACATGCCAGCAAGATTTTGCGACAGGACCCTGATATAGCTGTCCCCTGTGAGACTATGCCAGTGCCTGGCAAATACAGAAGTGGATGCTCACAGTCATCTATTGGATGGACACATGGTCCCCAATGGAGGAGCTAGAGAAAGTACCCAAGGAGCTAAAGGGGTCTGTAAGCCTATAGAAGGAACAGCAATATGAACTAACCAGTACCCCCTGAGCTTGTGTCTCTAGCTGCATATGTAGTAGCAGATGGCCTAGTCGGCCATCACTGGGAGGAGAGGCCCTTGGTCTTGCAAAGATTATATGCCCCAATACAGGGGAACACCAGGGCCAGGAAGCGGGAGTGGGTGGGTTGGAGAGCAGGTTGGGGGAGGGTATAAGGGACTTTTGGGATAGCATTTGAATTGTAAATGAAGAAAATAACTAATAAAAAATTTGAAAAACAAACAAAAAACAAAAAAGAAAAGAAAAAACTTAGAATTTAGGTGACTAAGGATAAAATTTGATAAATAATGCAACATTAAAGGGGACAGCTATAAAACAACATATATTTCTTTGAATATGTTTTCATCTCATATTAGGATAAAGAATCCCAAATACCCAAATGAAACTAGTATCTTACAAATTTACCTGAAGTAACTCCTGAAGGAGTTCATGGAGTTGGGCAAAGTACTGGAGTGATCCAGAATGTGACTTTTGAAAGAAAAAATAAAGCCCCTTGTCTCAGTTGGGCCGTGATATGCTCTCAGTGGAACCTATTGCTCCTGGTTTTCAATTATAACTTTGAATCATATTCCTTGATTAGTAACAAGCAATCAATCATAATTAATTAGTTAAAATGTTCAACCGTTAAAATCATTACCATTAATTAAAATAATTATCTGTATTTTGGCTGCACTTCATTAGCATCTCAGGGCACTGCTTCACTGTGCTGCCATCCTCTCTGCAGAGTCTCATGGAACACAGGGCATCTGTGATCTCTGAGCCACTTTCAAAATGACTAGTAAATAAAAGTTTGCCCTGTTTCTTGTTCTTATTACAGATGAGGAAAACATTTCACTACAGAACAAGAAACAGGGCAAACTTTTATTTACTAGTCATTTTGAAAGTGGCTCAGAGATCAGAAGGATGACCATCGTGTGGATACTTCATTCCTCCTTAGAATAAGGAACAAAATACCCATGAAAGGATATAGGTACAGAGACAAAATTTAGAGCTAAGATGAAAGGATGGACTATCCAGAGTCTACCCCATCCGGGAATCCATCCAATCTCCAGCCACCAAACCCAGATACTATTGCACATGCCAGCAAGCTTCTGCTGAAGGGACCCTGATATAGTGGCCTCTTGTGAGGCTATGCCAGTGTCTGGCAAACACAGAAGTGGATGCTCACAGTCAGCTATTGGATGGAACACAGGGCCCCCAATGGAGGAGCTAGAGAAAGTACCCAAGGAGCTGAAGGGGGCTGAAACCCTGTAGGTGCAACAATAATATGAACTAACCAGTACCCCCTGAGCTTGTGTCTCTAGCTGCATATGTAGCAGAAGATGGCCTAATCAGCCATCATTGGGAAGAGAGGTCCCTTGGTCTTGTAAACTTTATATGACCCAGCACAGGGGAAGGCCAGGGCCAAGTAGTGGGAGTGAGTGGGTAGGGGAGCAGGGGCGGGGGTGGGTTATAGGGAACTTTCGGGATAGCATTTGAAATGTAAATAAAGAAAATAATAATAAATAAATTAAAAAAGAATAAAAAAGAAAGAAAAAAAGAAATGAGTAGTAACTTATGCCTGGATACTAAGAAGGAGACTTTTTTCTTTCTTTTTTTTTTTTTTAAGAATGTCTTTCTTGGAAGGAAGGAAATGTTGATTTGTCTGGGCTTGGGAAAGACAGCACAGAACAGTTAGGGCAGTGGGCTACAAGTGCTCGTTTTGAAACTCTGGGTGTACAGACTTTCCCCCAGATTCTCTGTTCTCTGAGGAAATAGCTATTGAGCTTCTCTTCTTAGAAATTCTGATGGCACAAGTTTCACATCAGGCCCAACACTGGAGTTTAACCTCCTCCATAGTCTGTGTATTTATGTTGTACATCAGTAGGTTACATGCTTGGCCAGAGTTAGTCTTCATGCCTGGGCCTCCAGGGTGTGAGCAGCAGTGCACACTCCAAGGACCACAGGAAAATATCTCCTGAAAGATAAATATTTCTTATCACTGTAAATTTGCTGTATTATTATTGCTAAAATACCTAGCAATATCTGTCTATAAGAAATATTATTCAAATCGGAAGTGAAATATTGTAAGTCATTCCCTACTTTAATATCACTAATTTGTATTCTTTAACCTTTTTGTGTGATTAAACAGATTTTCACTAATGAAGCTTGATTTTGTTTATAGGTTTTTAAGGACAGTTCGTTCAGAGATTATTTCTATAGTTTGTGGTGTTTACACTTTTTGTGCATTTATAGCTTTGGGTTTGAACTGCTGCTGTTTTAGCGGGTTTTGTCCCTTCAGCATTTGGAAAACATGCAAAGAGCTTTTATTACAAAAACAAGTGAGTACCCTCAAATCTACAAGGTGAACTCACCAGTTCCTCAAAATATGACTGTATATGCAGAGAAGGTTCTTCTGCTCTTTCGACCATTCTACAAATTCAATGTAATTCAATGTTCATAGCAATATTTTGAGGTACATATAATGTACTGTTATGACAAGCAAATTGCCTATTTTCTCACGTTACCTGTTTGTGGTTATTTCCTGATTAGTTCCCTGCAAACTGTATGTATACAACACAGATTTAACAGCAGATTCATTTTGCTGCTTGTTGGATCTCTAGCCCTATTTATCCTGTAGACCTGAACATTGTGTTTACAACCAACGCCTCTCAGTTTCCCCAGTCCCACCATTATTCTCTTGTATAATTGATTCTTCAGATTCCACATTTGAGGAAGATCATGTATTATTTTCCTTCTCTGTCTGGCTTATTTTGGCTATCATACCCTCCGTGTGTGTGTGTGTGTGTGTGTGTGTGTGTGTGTGTGTGTGT
>NC_034593.1:14492726-14508126 GCF_900095145.1 Mus pahari | reverse complement strand
TGTGTGTGTGTGTGTGTGTGTGTGTGTGTGTGTGTTACAAGAGGTGGAATCTTTCTCCTGCTCCTCTATTCCTATCCCTTTCCCACTCCTCTCTCCCAGCCTCCTATTCTCTTTCCCCCAGCTCCTTATTCTTCCTCTCTTCTTTCTATTTTGACAAGGTCTCATTGCATAGTCCAAGGTGTTCTTTAACTTGGGATCCTGGTGCCTTAGCCTCTAAGTGCTATGACCGACCATGCCCAGCCAAATCTCTTCTTCCTCTGCTGCTTCTACTCCGTCTTTTTGAAGGTGATGTTACTGTTGTATGTATTCATAATAACAACTGCCACATCTTTCTTATCTATTTATGTGTCATAAGTTGTTTCCATTTCTTAGTTGTTGTGAGCGAGGTACAAATTAAATAAGAAGGTATCAGGGTGGGTCGAATCCAATAAGACTGTTATCTGTATAAGAATTAGGAAACAAAAGAAAAATGGTACAGAAATACAGGGAGAAGATGACCATGTCCAGATGAAGGAGGAAAAATAGGTAGGAGATCTGCATATGAAAGAGAGAGGGCACAGAAATAACCAGATAGCACATTGATCTCAAACTTGAGCTTCTCCAATGGTGAAGAAATGAGTTTCTGTTGTTTAAATTACCCAGACTATGACACGCTTCTTGGCAGCCTTAGAATACTAATATAGACCCCTTAAATTTAACTTTGCAAAGCTCACAGCCCTGTCTCATAGGGATTTGCAAGATTTAGTCAAATTAATCTATGTAAAGCACTTGCAATGCCGCCTGTGCATGGCTAGTCTTCAATCACTGTTAGTTCTTCATTATAAATACTCAATATGACAAACTATTGAGATTGTTTAGCTGTGAGTGGTTGAAATAGGAATATTTGCTAGACTGCAGCCTATACTTTCAGTAAATTTGAAGAATTATTCCTAATAAAAGTAAGTGTCTCATAGGAAAGAAATAGCAATTAAACACTGAGTGACATCAGAGGGTTATTAGCATCGCTTTTGAGAAGTACTTTTAGAATAACTTCCTATGGTTCTAGGGGAGAACCTGATACTATTGTTTTGCCAAGTTGATATGTCATCACCGCTTTCCAAATATTTCTATTCATAGATTCGTGCTGCTCTCAACCTTTGATAGAAAAGCTTCTTTTGTGGGTCATTGTAAACTTATGGTCTAGTTCTTCATCACAGTCCCATGCTCTCAGAAATAAGGCTCAGACTCAGAATATATTCTTAAATACCTTGGCCATATAACTAGCCTCTTTTCAAACTAGAATCATGGCTTAAGATAACCCATTTATTTTGATCTACATTCTGACACATGGGTGGTTACCTGTGTTCAGATACCACACATCTTTCACCTTACATCTTCACGGCAAATCTCTGCCTGGCTCTATCCCAGAATCCTTTCTCTTTCCAGATACCCCACCTCTGTTTCCTACCTAAAGGTAGGCTTTTTAATTGATGAGTTATGCATCCATACAATACATAAGATATTCTTTCTACAGGCTGTAGTCAGTGACAGACCCATAACTTGTGCAAGACCTGTGGCCAGGGGAGTCTGACACAACCCGGTTTGATGTAGATGTCTTTCCAGTTTTGTGTTTACCCTCTAAAATTTTATTCATATTATGCAATTTTCATTGTAGAAAATTTTTATCTCTGTGATTACATTGGTTCTTAATTTTTTGTAACTTTTATAAGTGAGATTTATTGTTGATTTCTTCACATAGAATTTGACAAATGGAATTATGTTAACATGGTCCCCAAACATACTACGAGCCCATAGTAATCAAAACATGGTGTTAACATATAAATAGATGTATAGACCAGTGGAATAGAGTAGAACGCTAAGAAATAAGGCCATGAACCTATGGCAAATGATTCTTGACAAAGGTGACAAAATATGTATTGAAGAATGAGTTGTCTTTCCAGTTAGTGGTGCTTGGAAAATTGGATATGCACATTTAGAAGAATGAACCTACACTCATCTTCCACCAGTGATGCAGATCAACTCACCTTGGAATGGCATAAGGTTAAGACTGTAGAACCATTGAAGTAAAGCAGAGAGGAAATGCTCTACGACACTAAAATGGGGTGGCATTTTGGGAAAACGCCCCAAAGCATGCATGGAAACAAAAGGAAAAATTAATAAATGGAGTTACATAAAATTAGAAAGCTTTTGTTCAGGAATGACAGCTATAAACATAGTGATGACAGGGCTTAATGGATAGGAATAATATTTGGAGAAGCATGGTGGCACATAGGCAGACATGATGCTGGAGAAAGAGCTGAGAGTTCTACATCCAGGGCAGCATGGAGCAGGAAGAGAGAGAGAGACACTGGACATGACTTGGGCATTTGAAATCTCACAGTATCCCCCACCAGCACATCCACCACTTTTTACAACAAGGCTATACCTACTCCAACATGGTACTCCACCTTCTAAAAGTGCCATTCCTTGGTGACAAAACATCCAAATCTATGAGCCTATCAGGGCCATTCCTATTCAAATGGCTAAAAGAAAGAATTCTTTTCAAAAAGATTTATTATGTTTGTATACATGAATGTTTGTCTATGTGCAGTATGTGCTCTGTGTGTACAGTGTCTCCATAGACTGGAGAAGGTCATTGGATCCCTTGAAACTGGAATTACAAGCAGTTGTCAGCCAGTTTTCCTGAAACCAAACCCTGGTCCTCTGCAAGAACAGGAAACATTCATAACCATTGATCCATAGCTCTAGTCATTATATAGAAAGCTTTAAAGCAACAACAACAGCAAAAAGCAAGTGAAGCTATAATATCATATTTTAAATGATCTGGATGTAGAACTCTGCTGGGGGCCAGCCCCAGCAGGGGGAAGGGTGGGGTAGGGTTCTTCTTATCAATTCTTGAGGCAGCAGAGGGGTTTGTCAGAGGGTAAGATTTTGTCTTATGATATATTTAGGGCTGCTAATAATAAAAAGTTTACTTATCTAAGTCTCAGTTACCTTGCTAATGTAGCTGACCGGCCTTCTGGGATCCTCTGAGGCCAGAAACTGCAGTATCTGACACAGCCTAACACCTCTTCCTCAAACCAGGAAGGATTAAGTAAATGGCCTTTGTACTATCTCAGCAGGCTCTTTCAACCTGCTAGTTGGAAGTCACAGGAAGAAAAAGGGACACTCAGAAAAGTGATTATATCATTTATTACTAAATTGTAAAATGTTTCCTATGAAAGCTGTCTAAGGGGAAAAGTGTAAAGATCCTAAGGGGGGGATTCTTCTAAGTGGGGAAAGGTAACAATTTCTAGTAAAGGAAAAAGTTCTAAGGGAAAATATTCTCCTAGGTGGGAGAGAAGGAAAAAGAATTCCTCTCTATCTTCCTCTCATGTCTTTGTCCTCAGTACTTATACAACTTCCAGAATACATAACCACAAGTTACAAAGTTCATCACAAGTTCACACAAAAAAATCAAATTAAAAATTGAACTAGAAGTTTACAACAGAGAATGTTTACATGAATATCCATTAGGAGTAATTATCTGGCTAAACATCCATCACCTGTCCCAGCTCCACAGGTTCACTGAAGGTTTCAAACCATAACTAAGTTATTAGTGAAGTTTTGAATTGATAAACCCAGTCAATATTTTATCTTTTGTCCTAGCACCTGTAATAAGTTGTTATTTCCTTTTGGCTGATTGTTTTACAACCCCTTGGAATGTACTTTGAGTAGGAGAAAGTCTGGTTACTATCTAAGAGCAATTAACTGACATCACTTGGGAGACTGACAGAGTTCTTATTGGAGTTTTGACTACCAGAAAAGGACCTAATAGCAGTCCCGTTATAAAAGAGCTTAATAATCACTGATATATTTAAGGAGTTCTTATAGGATCATCATTAAGACTTAATAAGTCATCTATTTGTCTGTATAGCATCACTATAAGATAGTACATCTTTGTGGATCTGCAGAGATCTGCTCCAAAGGGGTGTGCTATTACTTAGTGATTGTTATATATGTTTAACATAACAGCAAAAGCATATTAATAGCAGAAATCTTTCCTAAAATGAATCCCTTATAGACTTGCTGAATAAGGGTGAGCCTGTCACAGGTTATATAATAGTTTGAAGCAGACCATCTCAGGATGATCACCTGCTAGTTATTAGCTTGTCCCATTATGGCTCCTGACTGAAGTCTCAGCTCTTTCTCCAGCATTATGTCCGTCTGTGTGCCACCATGCTTCCCACCACTAGTATAATGGACTAAATCTTTGAACCTGTAAGCCAGACCTAACTAAATGCTTTCATTTAGAAGAGTTGCTATGGTGTCTGTGTCTCTTCACAGCAATAAAACATTGATTAAAGTATCTATATACCCTAAACATCAACCTTCTATTCAGTGTATAGTCTCCAAATATTACTCCCATCCCATAAGCTCTCTCAAATGGCAATCAAATACACAATATTACCAATAAAAAATACTTAATAACACTAATCACTAGGGGTACGCAAATCAAAACTTAACACAATGAAGTGTCACTTCACCAGCAAAATGGCTATTAAAACACTGAAGGTAACAAGTGCTCGACAAGAGTGGAGAAATGTTACCATTCCATTACACACTACTATAACATATATTACTGCAGTCCTCATAGAAAAGGGCACAGACAGTCCCTTAAACATCACAAATAGATTTACTACCCAATTTACTTGCCTCAGTCTTGGGTATTTATCTAATTGAATTAAATGAATACATAGAGGGGACATCTGCAATGTCCTGTTTACTCCGCATAATAGTCAAAAGGTGAAAGCAAGCGCTCATTAGCTGACAAAAGGATGAAGACCATGTGGAACATACACACAATAGAATATCATTCAGCTATGAGAAGAACAACTTCTTGTCCTTTGTGACAATGTGAATACAACTAGAAAGCATTCTACTAATCGGGGAACTCAAAGAGAAGAACACCTGATTTCCTATGTGGAATCTCAGAAAGCTGATCTGACACAAGCATTTGGAACTTGTCTGATGGTAACCATCGGGTGCCATGGAAGGAAGCTATGCAGTTAAGTGTTGACCAGAGGGCATTTAGTTACAGGTAGACAGTGGCGAGAAGTTGAGATGTGTGTTGTGCTGTTGGGTGACTGTTGATAATTTTTAACCTAAAAAAATATTTTCGGAGATGAGTATGTTTGACTAGATTTAAACATTTATCACCTATATACTCAATTATGTGTCAAAATGACATGAGGCCATATTGGGTAAAATTTTTATACCTTTATGAATCAGCTAAGAGAGGATCCACTCTATATTTCGATGTTGGCCTGTGGCTTGGAATATGGGCATTTGTTTAGGAGAGCTTTTTTTCAGACTGGCAACCCAAATGCCTTACGGCGCTGCTTGGAAGATTTGATGCGGCTGCAGTAAACAGGGAACACTTGAGAAGAATGAAAGAGTTTGTTGAATGTTCCTTGAGGCTCATTGGTTAAGGGCCTCAGATCTCTAAATTACAAAAGGAAGTCACAGTAGATGATTTCCAGGGAACACCTCTCCCTGTGAGTTAGAATTAATGACACATAAAGTGGGGTTGCTTTGTGCTTGAGCCCCATCCGGATGCTTCCAGTTATAAAAGGATAATATGAAAACTCAATAATTGGTAATTCTGCACACCTTCAGAAAGAATCTTCCACCACAAGCTTGTGTTTTCTAACGACCTCCTTATGTGTCAAAGCTGTAGAGAAAGGCTTTATCAAGTGCAGAGCACAGTAGGGCAGCATAATGAAATACCCTAGAGTTCCTGGGAGCTCATCTCCTTTAAAAATGCATCTTTCATTAAAGCCATTTTATTTGGTTTTACTGAAGCCACTCTCTTGTTTTTAATCCCCGAGAGCTGCTGGTTCACAGTTGACTCCAACATTTATTCTTCTTTTGAACATATTCACATGGAGCTAGTTGTCTTTGACAAGGTAGGGACATTGACACCACACTTTCCAGTTTCTTCTTACTTAACCATCTGCTTCCCTCTAGGACTGAAAATTTCAGTGACTAATATGAGTGGAAACTGTGAAGTTATGGAATGTTGATGATAAATTAATTTACATACTGTAATTTTAAAACTGAATATTAAACTTGCTGCAAGTAGAGTCTGTTGCAGTTTCCCTGTCCAGTCACGTTAGGGCAGTGGGATGCCTGTGTTTAGACAGGGAAAGGGGGGCAGAGCTAGGAGTCACAGAGGGAAGAGCCTCTCAGGGTGAGGAGAACAAGATGACTGCTGACGTGTACCCATGTGGCGTTTTCCAGCCACAAGTAGCTATGATTTCACAAGGTTAGAAATATTGGGATAAAGCTTTTATAATTATCAGTTGGCTCTGAAATTATTGTATTGGCATCTTGTAAATTGTGATACTGTTGGTACAGAAATCTGATTGGTTAATTAAGCATTAAGAGTCTTGATTCTACCTGGGTAGTGGGTATTGTGATGTGTAGGCTGACTGTGGGATGCGAGGTAGCAAGAGGAACTCGGGGGTCCGCCGGCTGGAGAGATGGCTCCGGGGTAGCCCTGTGGTCCAGTGTGGCCGAAGAGTTGAGGGCAGGCAGGAGCGCTGAAGCGTGCTTCAGCCCAGTGGAGTGTTGGCGGTTCATTTTAAAATATTTCCTGCAACAAGAATCCACTTACAAAGCACTTTAAAAAGCAGGGGCTGGAAGAGATCCATTTAAATCCTGGCCCTTCACTTTCTGTTATATGGTCCTGAGTATGTCTTTTTATATTTTCTGAGCCTTGGATCGTGCATCTATGCTGAACATTAATATCACACTTTGCAGGGTTGGGGGAAGGGTGTAATGAAATTGTGCATATAAAATCGCATAGTTCAGTGCATGGCTCAAACTAAGTCTTTATGGGAGAACTTTCTGGACTTCCTAACACAGACGTTACTTGAACCAGTTTCTTTAAACTCACTGGACAAACCTAGAGATCTCCTCTAAGCTAGGCACTGTGCTCAGAGTTAGAAATAAAAAGGCCAGCAGGCTTGAGGCATCTAGCCTATTAGGAAGGTAAAGAAGAAGAAAATGTGGCTATACCACAGTAGAGAAATGCAAGACACAGTAAAAATACAGAAGTGGAACCAGGCAATGTCCTAGGCCTAGAAACTAAGAAGTCTTCATAGAAACCAGGTTAGATCTTCAGTTTTTCAGGCTTCTATTCCAAGTGGGCATAGGCTGAGTGGCTTAAACTGCAAACATTTACTTGTCACTCTCTGGAGGCTGTGAACACCAAGACCAAGAAGCACTGGCTGAGTGTCTGATGGGCAGTGTTTGCTTTGTATGCACATGTGGAAAGTCGAGGCAGCGCTGCCTCCTTTCTTAAAACTGTCCACCCTTTAATACTATCAAATTAGAGTACCAATATAGAATTTTTAAGGAGATATATACCCTTAGTCCATACCAAATTAGGTCCAATAGAACCACATCTGTCATAAAGATAAGAGGGTCCACAGGAGCCACGGCACTGCCTAGACATGGAGACGCAGATCAGATTGTCACCCTGAGGACTGCTGCAGTGAGGTAGGCTTCTGTGGATGGAGCATAGTATAGTGAGCTTTACATGATCCATGGGGTGACAACAGGGCTAGAGTTAGGTAGACCAGGTTCTGTGTCTGTATGTCTGTGCACATGCAGATGTGCTTGCGATCCTGTACAGCACAACTAGAAGCTAAACTCAAGGTCTGTTCAGGTTGGGTCCCCTCCATCTCCCCTCACGCTGATGCTCCTAAGTGTTGTTGGCTTTCCTTCAATCCCCCCACCCTTTCCAGTTGAACATTTGATCAGACAACACCATCTACTAGCTTCTGGCTGGCTTGCTCAGCAGAGGAGCAGAGGGCTACCAAGAAAGTTAATCCAGACCTTTCTTCAATTTCTTCTGACCACGTGGGACTATCTTCTTTCAACACCCTAAAAAGTAAAATGAGAAATACCCTCATGTGATTTGACAGGATTTGTTTGAAATTTTCTTCCTTGACCAAGGAGGAGTTAGGGTGGAGTAGGTCATGATACCCTGATTGTGACTTATGTGGGTTTGTCTCCAAATCTGCCATCTACCTTCCCTCATTCTAGAAGTAAAGTGTTCTATTCCTGAAGGGGTTGCCTTTTATAAACCTCATCTAGACCCTTGGTGCGGGAAATTATTCAGCAAATAGGCTACATCATTAAGTAGTCTTTAAAAACATAGTAGCCATTGCAATGATGTTTGGGGCTGTAATTAAGTCGAGCCTGGCAGGAGCATTATCTGAGTGTTGCTAAGGCCAGGGCCAGCACTGGAAGGGCCACTGGCTCAAGGGCAGATTGCTTTCTTGTAAGAACTATCTATCTGACACACTTGGGGAAACCATGCTGGGGTTTAGGTATTCTGGCATATAGCTGATTTCCTACAGGTTGGTTGGGTGACGTGCCAAAAACTGCACACTGGCCTTAAAGAGAGGGAACAAGCCCACTTAAATGTTCTATAGTTTGAAAACGATAGCTACAAGCTGTTTTGGGGATAACGACTCTGAAACATTTGTATTTATAGTGAGCAGCTATTTAAGCAACGGGTGACTGGTTTAGACTGCCTGGGTGGTTAGAACTGAAGCCTTGGACGGGTCCTACTTTTGAGTGTTCTTCAGAGACAAATCTTCCATAATTTTTGTAACCTATAGCCTGGGACTTGATTTCAATGCTGTAATATAAGAGAGTATTTTCTAGTATATTCCATTTCCATTGCTGTTGTTAGCGTTTCCACTAGCTCCAGTTGGTTTTTGTTGCTTGCATTGCAAAGAAAGTGACTCAGTGTGGGGCCATCTGATAGAAAATTGACAGGAGTTTTGGTGTTTGGGGGTACTGCTGTTACCATTCTTGTATGCGTAAGGTGGATCAGTACTCAGAGCTCTTTTGATAAGGTTTCTGTAAGCTTTTGCTTAAATGTGTATTAAATGTATGCTAATCTTATACTTCTTTACTATGTAAGCTTTTGCTTAAATGTGTATTAAATGTATGCTAATCTTATACTTCTTTACTATGTAAGCTTTTGCTTAAATGTGTATTAAATGTATGCTAATCTTATACTTCTTTACTATGTAAGCTTTTGCTTAAATGTGATTTGATATAGGGTTTGAGAAAAAATTCTCAGTCTAATAGTGCACAGGCATCCATCTGGGATTAAATATGATGAAAATCATGCTGCACTGTTGGCTCAAAAACTTCTTTGGTGAAGCTAGGCATGCAGGACCACAAACGTATTGCCTTGACCTTCCTGGGCAGGTAGGCTCATTGCATTTAGGTTTCTGTTTTGACTTTTTCAAAGTAGACATTTGGTTCATGTATAGGTTGACTTGCAGAAAACACACATACAAACACGTGTGCACACACATACACACACACACACATGCACACACACACAGAGGCATGTGCACACACATAGACATTTGAGTACAAGTACTCATGGATGTCAGAAAAGCGCATCAGATCCTTATAGCTAGAGTTATAGGTAGATGTAAACTGATAAATGTGGGTCTAAGGAACCAAACTTAGGTGTTCTGCAAGAACAGTGTAGACTCTTAACCACTGAACCATTTCTCCAACCACCTTGAAAGCATTTGTTGAAGTGTAGGACCTAACTTTCAAGTTTCATGTGTCACTTTGTCATATAGTTTATTTTATAATATACAGGGGCATTAAAGAATAACCAGGAAAGTCTAGGAAGCTAGGTTCAGTGTATCTTGTGCCCCTAAGGACAATGGCAGTACATGGAAAACACGTATTTGTTGAACGCATGGATGGTATTAAATTGTCATAATTTATTCAGAGATCATTTATTGCAATTTCCAATAATGAATATGGTTATATACCTTAATGTACCACTGGTTAGAATTTGAGCATTGATAATTAATGTTTCTTCTTTTGTTGGTCCTTCTTGTGACAAGTATACTCCATGATAAAGAGCTGAGTACTGAAAAAGCCTTTTTCCTGCAGTTATTTGAAGGGAAGCATAAAATTTTCCTCAGAGATTGTCATCACTAACAAAAATATGATGCTGAATGGCAGGAGGTCCAGAGAGACAGTGTTTCTATGGGCTAGTAGAAAAGTGCACTACATGCTGTTGCTAGGCAACGGCCCATGCCAGCTCTTCTTGAATGAAGGCCAAGAGAATCAACAGAAACCAATGGGCTTATGAGGTGAAGGGTTTTCATTCAGAATACCAACTTTTATATTCTTTTTGCCATTGTAGATATCATATATCTTGGCCAGGATTTGGTGGAGAGGATCTCTGCATGTAGCAACTGTTTAGAAAATTCTCCTCAATGCCATTTTATGAAGTCTTGCTTATGGCCAAGTATTAATTATAGGATTTGTGTACAAGATGTAAATTCAAAGAGAAGGAACACATTTCTCTACATGATGTTCCATTTTCACCAATATGTAGCCACCCACCTACTTTTTCCTATTTGAATATTCCATTCCAGGCTTTTCTCTCCTTGGCTACATGTTTCATGCAGAGTGAGTCTGCTCTAGACAACATGCTCAGATTACGTTAGTGACTAGAAAATTCTGTCGTGCAGCAGGTGTTCAGGGTGTTGTGGCTTGCCATGGCTACCTTAACAAATCCACTGCTTTGGTTGCCTGGAAGTATTTAGGTGGAAGAAATTGCGGCTGTGGCTGTGCTGGGAAATGCTCCTATAGTTTAAAATATGGGCTAGTCAATCTTTTGCCTTAAATACCACTTAACACAAATTGTGTGCATTGTTCTGTAATTATCAGGTATTAACTCACAAAAATAATATTACATTCCTAGTATGTGCTAGACTGTAACACACAAAAGAGTGCATGAATAACTAATTTACACTACTACACACATTTATAAACTAATGTAGCCTAGGTTTATTTTATACTTGCATTTTTTCTTAAAGTCAGCCCTACCCAGTTGCTTATTTCAATTATGAAACTCCTTGAATGGGATTGACACCAGGGTTTCGCAGCGGTTGGTGATATTTATAGGCTTCTAAGCTCCCTGATAAAAGTCTTGATAACTCATGAAGCACCACCTACTATTTCTTATGAAAATCTGTTTTTTTTTTTCTTTCAGATCTGCATGGACTGCCTGTATGCTGACCTGGATTTTTGTTAAAAGGAGCTAAATTTGAGGTTTTAAGAAAGATTCCTTGAAAATTTATAAAGGATTTCTTAACACATATCAAGTTAAATATTTTCATATGAAATAGTTACAAAAGAGTGTAACATATAAGATGAGGGATTGTCCCATGTGTCTACTACTCATCATAAAATAGAGAAATACATGTTCCCACTGTGTGCTGTATATGTACATATACATACATACACACATACATATATACACACATATGCATATGTACATGTGTGCATGTGTGCACACTTATGTGCATATGGAAGTGGGGCCCCTTTAATATTTCCTGACCCTGGCATATCAAGTCTCTGTGAATCTAGGCACATCCTCTCCCACTGAGGCCAGACAAAGCAACCCAGCTAGAAGCAACAGCTTTTGGGATAGTCCATTGCTCCAGGTGTTCAGTACCCACATGAAGACCATGCTGCACATCTGCTACATATGTGCATGGAGGCCTAGGTCCCACCTGTGTATGTTCTTTGGTTGATGGTTCAGTATGTAAGAGCCCAAGGGTCCAGGATAGTTGACTCTGTTGGTCTTCTTGTGGAGTTCCTCTCCCCTTCAGAACCTGAAGTTCTCCCTCTTGTTCTTCCATGAAAGTCCCCAAGCTTCATCCCTGTTTGGCTGTAGGTGCTTGTATCTGTCTGAGTCAGCTGCTGGATGGGATCCTCTCAGAGGGTAGCCAAGCTAGAATCCTGTCTGCAAGCATGACGAAGTATCATTAATAGTGTCAGAAATTGGCGTTTGCCTATGGAATTGGTCTGTTATGGGTTGGTCATTCCCTCAGTCTCTGACCCATCCCCTGTCCTCACCTTTTTTCTTATTGGTAAGATATATATATATATATATATATATATATATATATATATATTACAAAAAAAGAATGTTTAGCAAGGGTTACTCGTGGCTTTAGCTGGGTTTCTCAAATCTAAATCTCCTTAAGATGCAAACCCTCACAGAGCCCATTTGCAAGAGTCCTGAAAATTAACAATATATCCTTTGATAAATCCTTTAATCAGTACCTTTATTGAAATAATTATGGCAGAACCAACCATGGGAATTTTTCTTTTCTGTCTTTCCAACTTCAGATATAAACATTTACAAATATCATTGTTCTTCAACCTTGGCAGTATTATTGATGTAAGTCTCCAAGTCTATGTGTTGGAAGCTTCCTGGTATAGCAGTGCTGATAGGTGGGAGCAGAGTAGTTATGTCTTGAAGTATTTGTATTTATGGGTAGATTAATGTTCTTATGGAAGAAGTGTACATGTTATAAACAAGCCCGGCTCCTTTTGCCTTCTCCAAGTCTTGTGCTTTCTTGTTCTTCTCTACTCCAAGTAGGCATATGTCAAGGACAGATTAAGAAATGCCTACCCCATGATCTGTGATTCTCAGCTTCCAATTGTAAGGACTTATTTTTTAATCTTTATAAATTATCTAGTCTCCCATGTTCTGTTATAGCATACAACGTGTGTTAAGAACACATGTTGGGCTGGAGAGATGTCTCAGAGGTTAAAAGCTCTGACTGCTCTTCCAGAGGTCCTGGGTTCAATTAACATCAACCACATGGTGGTTCACAACCATCTGTAATGGGATCTGATGCCCTTTTCTGATGTTTCTAAAGAAAACTACAGTGTACTCATATAAACACAATAAATAAATCTTAAAAAAATAACACATATGTTAAGTAGAAAGACAAAGGTAGAAAGATAGTCTTTCCCTCTTTTTGGTAAGGCACTTGCCTGCTTTGTAGAGCAGTCCCAGGTCTGTGAATATAACAGTGCTCTCACAGAAGACTCCATAGAAAAGAAAGCACAAGTCATAGAGGGAACAATTCACTGGATATATTATGGAAGGACAAGATCTGGCTTGCTGGTTACTAAAGTAGTGAGGTTAGGAAATAAAGCCAATGTAAATGAAGTATTATCTTAGCCAAAAGAAGGGAGAAGGCTAAAAAGTTTTGGAGAAATACATACTTTCAATTATTTTGGCCATTTTTATTTAAGAATAGCTAACTCATGACTTCCTACACATGTATTATTCTATAAAGTATACTATTCTATATTTGGCCTGTGAACAAATATATTGCATTTACTATTCTTACCTGTCTGGGATTGGTGGATTTGTTTGGTTGGGTTGTATAATACTGAGCCAGGGGGTGCATGTGTCTAGGAGACAATAGCAGGTGAAACCTTGAGCTGCTAACAATATGAACCTGAGTCTAGTAGTATATACTAAATGACAGACTGGATGGAAAACTGTTTGTACCAAGCAGGGGAAAGGCTACAATTTATGAAGCTCTAAATGAGTCATCAAGGTTTCCTTTTATGGGGGAAGATAATATTAACAGCTGTTCCATTGGACTCCATTTGCTCAGTTCAATGGGAATTTTCTAATGGTTTATTTATTTAATGTTTTACATAATGTAAATATTTTGCTCTGATTGTAATATGCATTTGGATCTCACATTTCAGGTTTACACTTTTATGATGAGATGTTTTGGTATGTGCAGTTTTGATCCAAGGAGAGTGCTGAAGCAGAGCAGAGCTGTGTTTAAGAACAAATGGCTGATGGAAGGATTGTCAGGGAAGAACAAATTTCTGTTGAAATTTTCTTCTGATGTTAACAACACCCCCTTCTAACTCCTTTGAAACCCCTGACCACAAGCTGCCTGTGCTGGCTTCTTCTTTCTCTCACTGCTCCTCCTCAGTTTCTTATTATCTTTTATTAGTCAGGACAAATGTCACTACGCGCTCATAGCAAAGATTTACAATGCAAACATTAATTTCTGGCTCTAGCCACATGTCCCACGGGGGTTAGTAGGAGGTTTGCACTTGGGGGCCTTTTTATAAGAGAATCATCCTCACTGTATGGGGAAGCACTATTAGGATGCATGACCCTTTACCGCATAGGAAAGCACCATTAAAACTCATAACCCTTCACTGCATGGGAAATCACTATTAGAACTCGTGGTCCTCCAGTTGCCACACCAGAAGAGGAACCTGGAGGACCTCTCTGGAGAACCTGGAGGACCTGTGGACCTTTCTTCTTAGACTAGAAGTGACACCTGATCTCCCCTGTGAGCTTTCTGTGAGGATCAACCAGTGGGTCTCAGAGCTGGAGAAGGGAGAACATGAACAGAGCGTAGGTGAGTCATAATTGCCACACCAGATCCAAGAAAAATTAAAAGGGAGAACCTATCTAAGAAAAGATTTCACTAAAATTTTCTACATGCCTTATTTGGATAGGTGCCTCTGGTCCTGTCTCTTCCATGCAACCACAGGGCACTCTTAAGAAGTATCACCCGATCTCTCTTCTGAACCCCAGAGGAGGCCACTGAGTGCTCCAGAGGACTCTCCACACTGCAGGTCCTCAGGATCACGGGTGAGTGGAACACAACATCAACTCCAGAGAATCCAGGAGTGACTTGTGCCAGCAGGAACAGGGACAAAGGAACCCCACCAGCCCAGAGGCTGGGTTCCAGTCTGGTCAGGGCCACCCCCACCATCTCACTTCTGAACCCCAGAGGAGGATCACCTCAGGATCTCGGTACCTCGGGTTCGCAAGAGGCGGAGCAGAGACCCTGACCCCTCGGCACCTTCCTTGCCAGAGGAGAGTCTGCCTACAGGGAGAGCTCTGATCCCAGGAATCAGAAGGTGGATCAGAGCTCCAGACTTCTGGACACCTGCCCTGTAACAGGAGAGCTTGCCTGCAGAGAGTGCTCTGACCACTGGGACTCAGGCAGGAGTTGGATTCCCAGGAGTGCTGACAGAGGCTAACAGAATCACAGGAGGATCAAACTCCAGCCAGAGCCAGCTTGAACATGAACACCAGAGATTTCCAGATGGCGAAAGGCAAACATAAGAATCTTACTAACAGAAACCAAGAACACTGGGCATAATCAGAACCCAGTATGCCCACCACAGTAAGTCCTGGATGCCCCAATACACCTGAAAAACAAGAGGTGGATTTAAAATCATATCTCATGATGTTGGAAGAAGATTTGAAGAAGGACATTAATAACTCACTCAAAGAAATACAGGAGAACACTGGTAAACAGGTAGAAGCCCTTAAAGAGGAAGCACAATAATCCCTCAAGAAGGTATAGGAGAACACTGCCAAACAGGTAAAAGCCCTTAAAGAACTACAGGCAAACACTGCTAAACAGCTAGAAGAAACACAAAAATCCCTTAAAGAATTACAGGAAAACATAACCAAACAGGGGATGGAATTGAACAAAACCAT
>NC_034593.1:14459464-14492715 GCF_900095145.1 Mus pahari | reverse complement strand
CCCAGAAACCTAGAATACCGAAGATACAATCTTCCAAACACCAGAAAATCAAGAAGGAAGACCAATACATGGATACTTCATTCCTCCCCAAAATAGGGAATAAAATGCGCATGGAAGAAGTTGCAGTGACAAAGTTTGGAGCTAAGATGAAAGAATGGACCTCCAGAGACTGCCCCACCCAGGGATCCATCCCATAATCAGCCACCAAACCTAGACACTATTGCATATACCAGCAAGAACTTGCTGAAAGGACACTGATATAGCTATCTCTTGCGAGGCTATGCCAGTGTCTGGCAAATACAGAAGTGGATGCCCTCAGTCATCTATAGGATAGAACACAAGGCCCCCAATGGAGAAGAGAAATTACTCAAGGAGCTGCAACCCTATAGGTGGAACAACAATATGAACTGATCAGTACCCCCAGAGCTCCTGTCTCTATCTGCATATATAGCAGAAGATGGCCTAGTTGGCCATCATTGGAAAGAGAGGCCCCTTGGTCTTGCAAACTTTATATGCCCCATACAGGGTAAAGCCAGGGCCAAGAAGTGGGAGTGAGTGGGTAGGGGAGCAGGGTGGAGGGGAGGGTATAGGGGACACTTGGGATAGCATTTGAAATGTAAATGAAGAAAATATCCAATAAAATAAATTAAAAAAGGAAAAAAGAAGTAACACCTGACCCGACACAAGGTAAAAGAATTGGTGACAGCTCACTTAGCAGCTCTGTTTACACTGTCACGTCAGGGGCACACCTCGGCAATGAAGGCTCACTGGACTTTTCGTCAAGACATCTTTTTCCTAGAGGATCACGATGCTGTTTCCATAAGACAAAACTCCAAGGCAGAGTTGCTGATTCAACAGGTGTGCCCATCTTGGAGGAGACCTCTGGAGCTTGGGTAGGAGTTGTTCTTCACACACTCTCCTACTCTGCGTTTTGTCCAAATTGTAAATATCTGTGTGTGTGGGAGTGCTGGGATTGTAGTGGTTAGTTCTAAAAATAATTATGCAAAAAGAATTATCATACTTCAAGGTAGAATGTGCAGTTTTGAAAATTGAAGATTTTTAGAAACTTAAGAAGATATACATATACAAAAGAGCAATCTATTATAATAAAGGTTATATTTAGAGAAAAAGGAATAATGGCTAATGAAAATTAGCAAAGCTATTGTTGAGGGTGATCATCTGGCCCATAGAAGGAAGCAATGCCTTACCCGCCCTCCACCCCAGCCCCCGCCAGGATGCAATGCAAAAGGAGAGTGTTATAAAATGTGTACAACCAGCAAGAGATGTGAAAGATGGACTCAGAGATTCATCACCCTCCCTATCAGCTCGGGACTGGAATGATGTTGACAGATACTCTGAACACAGTATCACTGGATTCAAGAAAATTGCTGATCAGAGGTAGCTTTGATTGAATGCAGTCAGACGAGCAAAAAAAAAGCCAGCAGATAAATAAAAACTATTTCTAAATATAGCCTATAAAATCTGAGAAAAGAACGAGACAGAGAGCATTATGGATGCTTCTAGAAAAGCAGTTGGAAAACAACATTAGTTAACCAACTGGTCACATGCTTGAGAATTAACAGAGCACAGGTTTTATTACAATTACAGAAACAAAAATCTTGACAATGGGAACAGAGTCTAAAAAGAGAGCACCAAGTACAGACTTCGAAATCTCCCTTTCTCAATTTATTAAGAGGAAGTATAGAAATTGAATTCTAGCTGTGGGAAAGGAAGCTCTCAGTGGACAAAGAATATTGCCGAGTCTGATGACTTGAGTTTGATCACAGGGATTCTTTGTTAGAAGGAAAGAATCAACTCCCAAAAGTTTTCTACTGACCTCCACATACACGCTGTGCATGTGTGTGCTCACACATATGCGCCACCCCACTCACATATACACAGCAATAAACATTTTTAAAAAGAAATTAAGTTCTACACAGATGGACTATTCAATAAAGATTGAAATGATTTTATGGTTATATAAGATTTATGAGATGTGATAAGGGAACCTTTATATTTTCTTTTTGAATTTTTTTATGTGTATGAGTGTTTTTATCTGTATGCATAACTGTGTACCTGGTAGCCCTGGAGGTCAGAAGAGGACATTGTATCTCCTAAAGTAACAGAAGGTAGTGAGCCACCTAGTGGGTTCTGGGAACAGAATGTAGGTTCTTTGCAAGAGCAGCAAATGCTTCTAACCCCTGAGCCCTCTCTCTAGCCCTATGGGGACCTTTATAAAAAGAATTATGCAAACTTCAAATTCTTTAATAACTATTTTAAGAAGGTAGCAATAATAGAAGAATTACCAGCAGGTGGTCTCCTCATGTATAGCTTCAAACCTAATCAAAGAGCATCTTTTAGGCCCACTTCTCTGGTCAGCACCTTTCTCTGGCCTGAGCAGTTAGTTCAGCTGTGATTCTGAGTGCCACAGGTGCCCAAGGAAGGTGAAAGAGTGTAGAGGGCAGAGAGTAGTTCTCAGTCACATTTTCTTAGTCTCTTGGTAGAACTGGACTAGGCTGCTAGGCTTGCTAGTCTTAGTTTTTCCTGTGAAACATGGGGAGGTTGCATTAAATGGTAGCACGGAATTGTTTTTGCAGCACTCTGGGAATGATGCACAGTACTTGGACATAATCTTTTGGGATGGGGACATGTGGAAAAAGGCTCAGATTTTACACAAGACCGCCAAAGCAGCTATTGCTTAGACCTGTTTTCTGATGTGCATGTAAGATATCGTTTGAGTAAAAGTTCATGTGGGGTTAGATTTTCCCTCCTTTTCCTGTGAGTTCTAAAATTCTAGAATGCTGTAATGACCACTGTGCAAAAGAAGAGAGAGAGAGGCATGCTGAATTTCAGTGAGCAATTGGTTCTCGTTGTTGTATCTGAGAATGAATTAAGAAAAAAGGTTGTTTTCGAAGGACTATACATTCCTCACAGGTGAGAAGGAAGGAATAAACTTGCAGTCCTGGCTGCCTGTAAACACTACTTTTCCAGATCTCTAAAGGCTTTTGTTTTTAAGTAAACAATATGTAATCAAAGATCTGTAAAGTTTGTATTGGCTGGGCTTCTTGATATGCACACAGCTCTATCTGTTGGCAAATTTATGCTGTATTTTTTTTTTTAACGCTTAGGAAATGATAATGTAATGTCATTTAATTAAATCTCTTCCTACTCACTCTATCATGGTCCTTCCTGGCAGGGCATTTCCCCCTTTCCGCTGTCTAGGGGATGATAGAGATGCCAGAAAAGAGAGATATCGCTTGGGCTGTACAGATGCCTGGGTGTAAATTAATCTCAGATTAATCTGGAAAACATTAAATTACACTAATATTTAATGAACTTTAGTTTTTATGAAGTAAATTGTGACTTCCTTTGGTATTTCAGTGCAGGTGGCTGCGGTGTGTAGGGTGTCGTAGTTATACACCACACTGGCAGCTTTTCTGTATTAGAATGCCATAGATTAGGATTGCTGTTTGAACTTCTCATTTTCTAAACTGAAGAAGAAACCTGTTTTTGTGAAATTCATCAATCTTTTCTTTGATATTATGGAAATAACAGATTAACCTAACTTTTGTTCTTTAACTAACTATATATTTGCTAAGTGACTATCCAGAGCTGTGATGACTAGATGCCTGGGCATCTGCTTGCAGAAATCATAATGCTGTGGATATTGTATTGTAAACATCACAATGGCCAGATGCTATAGAGTGCAGGGGCATCTAGAAGGACATTTCCATAGAGGCCAGAGCCCATCAAGCACTACAGGGTGCAGGAGTATTTAGTAGGACATTTCTAGGACCATCAGACCTTACTTACTTGGCCTATAGGTAAAATGCACACAAACCATATTTCCTGCCATCTTAACTTGCTGTTTAAGTTGATAGTCAAATGTAGATGCCAATTATTTGGTTCTGTCCTCAGAGGTCAGAGGTTACATATTCCAGTCACTATGATGTATTTCCTCACTGAAGATTGAGTGAGCATAGATAAACCCCTATGAATTGTGAATAAGATAAATACTTTCTTGATTGGAATATTAAGACGGATGAACACACAGCACATACATATATACACATATACACATCCACATCCATCAACACACATCAATGTACATCCACACACAGAGAGAAAGATAGATAGATAGATGATAGATAGATAGATAGATAGATAGATAGATAGATAGATAGATAGATAGATAGAGAAATTTTGCAAGTAAGATAGAAAGTGCATACAAAGGGAGAATATTCCTGTCTAGGTTAAATAAAACTGCAAGAGAAATGGATAAGCAAAGAGTATCAGTGCAGATTTGTATTGTTATATTAGCAAAAATGGAATGACGTTGAACATGTTCTTGGTTGTTAAGACACACCAGCTCATTTTGTGGGAGAGTCTGGTGATTTAATTTCTCTGTGATACTGCAACCTGACTGCTTGATTTCAGGAGAAGAAACTGGTCCTGGGAGGTGAGATGATTACTGACCAATCAGTTAGATCTTCTGTCTTTGATCACAGTGCCATTGGAAGATCAATCTCTTCCTCTGTTTTCCCTTTACCATGAGGAGCCTGTAGCCCATCTCAAACTTTATTTCTTCTATGAGCCTTTTCTGATGCCCTGTCAAGGAGCTTTGCATACTTGAGTGATAGGCCTTTCAAGTGATAGGATTCTAAGAGCTGAATGGACAGATGAGCAATTTGAGAGGAAAAAGACATAAGTAGAGAGTAACAGAACCAAGTGTATGAAAGTCTTCTTAAATGTTCATTTTTTTTAAATGAACATGAAAATGATTTAATCATTTGCTATGTTTCATCTAGGATATCACTCAATGGACATGATTAATTTGACCTGATTCATACTTTTATTTTTTTATTTTTTTGGTTTTTTCGAGACAGGGTTTCTCTGTATAGCTCTGGCTGTCCTGGAACTCACTTGGTAGATCAGGCTAGCCTCGAACTCAGAAATCCGCCTGCCTCTGACTCCCGAGTGCTGGGATTAAAGGCCTGCGCCACCAGACCCGGCGACCTGATTCATACTAACTAGTTTTTAAACCTAGGTAAGTCTCTGGTGAAAATGTAGCTTTTATGCTAGTACACACATGAGATTTAAAAAGTCATGGTCAGGTTTGTCTAATGTGGTCTACAGGCTACATGTATTCCAAGAGACCAAGAATGAAGTATAACGTGTTTGAAGATGACGTGCTATCAAAATATTGAGAGGCTGGATACCTCTTAACAATGCTAGTCTTAAACCTGGCTGATTTCTTTGTGATTGTATTATTCACACATGTCAAGATCAAAATATCAATAGCCATAACTCTATTCTCTAGCAGGTCATTCTTTTCTACTGCTTCAGTATTTCCCTCTCGGAGAACCCAAGCTTTAGAACTGGATCACTTGGCCCTTTCTCTTCTTGTCACCTTCCAGTTCAAACTGCCGTCGTCTCTTAATGACCAGCATCCTCTTGGATCTGCACAACACACTCAAGACTAAGCATAATCTTCCTTGTGGCTTTGGCCTTCTTTTGAAAAATTGGCTTTGTCTGCTCACTGCTTGCATTCATAGCGCCGCTCTCCTTGGACATACAGGGAATCCGTGCCCTTGTACCGAATCACTTGGTGAGGCTAATGCTTGACCATCTTGGCAGTAGTAGTATCTGCAATGAAAATGAGAGACGCCGTGGCAATTATCCCTGCCTCAACCGCAGGCACCGAACAGGAAAGGAATGACAGAAGGGCTTATTTCACATAACTGCTGGTCACCTTTCCACTTGCACTTTCACACTGTGTCTCTACCTGAGGCAGACCCAGTGAAATGATAAACAGGCCCCCTCTATTCCTCTGGAGGAACAAAACTGAAGCTGTCAGGAATGTGTGGAATACATAGACTCCTATTAGAAGGTCTTTATAGATTGCATATTTATCATTGCTTCATTTTCCTGAGTGATTCCAAAATGAGGCTTAAGAGGTGGAGCTGAAGACAGCATATAATGCATAACCCTGGCACTTGGGAGTCTGTGTAGAAAAGGGTGTGGGGTCTAGGTCAACACGTGCTATACATGTGCAAGGCCAACTTATGCTTCATAATGAGACCTGTCTCAAGCAAGCAAGCAAGCAAGCAAGCAACCAACCAACCAACCAACCAACCAAACAAACAAACAAACAAAAAACACTCAAGGTTTTTATTGGCTTGAATATGAATTATCTCCCACTCACTCAGGTGTTTGAACCTTTGGCTCCCAGCTGGTGGTGCTGTGTGGGCAGTTGTGAAACCTTTTGGCCATGGAGCTAGCTAGCAGATGTAGGGTTATAAGGATGTACCTTGAGGACTACCACCAGATGCTTCCTGTCTGGATCTCTGCTTCTTGAGATGCCAAGATATAACAAGCTCTACTACAAGCTCCTGCCACCACAGATGGAGCACTAGCCACTTTGCCATCCTTCCAGGATGGACCATAGCCTATAAAATTGTGAGCCAAAAATAAACTTCTCTCCAGTTAAGTTGTATCTGTCAGGTGTTTTGTTACAGCAAAGAGAAAAGTCACACAGAGGTAGAGCTGGGTCTGCATTGCACCAGCTGTGAATGTCAAAGATGTGCACCTTTGTGGGAGCTGCCTTTACCAGCACACACCCTGCATGTCTTTGAACTACTCTGTGAGCCCTGTGGGAACCTGACTTTCTGAGGCCGAACATAAAAGTTTTCCAAGGTCCTCTGTTTCTCTGACAAACTTCTGGAGCTCTAATGAAAGGCAGGCTGCTATCGCTGTCATGTCAAAGAACGCTGTAGTCAGGAAAGGCGACATGATTTCATGGCTAATGATTCCCTCCCTAATATCAGTGTGGGCTGCAGTGAGGATAACCAAGTTGAGCTGTCTTAGATCAAATGATTCAATTAGGCCAGCTGTCCCTATTTGTCATGGCTCAACTCGCTTTCAAATTACCTTTCCAAAGTGCATGCGTGCCTTAGTATAGGACTTAACAGCTCAACTGTTTTGCAGAAAAGGGAGACTTAGGCATGATTAGAAAAGAGTCGCCTTTTTATCTCTTATATTCTCACAGGCTTCTCAACAACTTGCTTCTCCACATCTTGTGGTCCATTCTTGTGAGAGGTCGTGTACATGTTTGCTTGGCTTAGCCTGCAGCATCAGCCATTGTGGGGAGGGTTTACTCCAGAAGCATTGGAAACATTTGTTGACTAGAAATTGTTCACTCAGAAAATAAAGCATTGGTCAAGAGATTTCTAAATTGCTTAGGAAAGTAAGGCCAAAGTTAAGGTTTGTTTGTTTGTTTGTTTTTATTTTTTATTTTCTGACTAACTTTTAACCCCCTCCATTGGCATTTGAGATAAACATTTCTAGATCAGAGGGGAAAGGCTCAGAGATGAGAAGTATTAACTCTAAACTCTTGAGATCACAGGGACTCTGAAATGAGAGTGTTTATCAAATGCTACCAGATGTTAGTCACAAAAAGCAGCAAGCTCTAGGACATGTTTCTTGGCCTAACCACATTGGGTCCAGATAGCAGTTGGAGCGTGTCTGCTGGATCAAAGCTAAAAGCAAAAGTTTGGGAGAAAAGGAAAAGTTTATGTTGAATCTTCAGTGACTTCAGAAAAGAGAAGCAGGATGTGTAGAGGGCAGAAAGGGTTGGGAAGGACCATAGGCAAAATGACTCTTCTGGACAGATAAAGAGTCAAAGAGGTCCTCAGGATAAAAATGTAAATTAAGTAGGCTTTTTTTTTTTTTTTTTTTTTTTTTTACAAAAATCATGGTCTGTTTTTATCACTTACTAGCAGAGAATCTACACGAATTTATTACAGAAAGTTTTAATCTCTCATACAAAGATAGACAATGCATGGCAGCATTTGGGTAGGAAGGTAAAGGCGTGGTATCAATTGCAGCTTCAATGTATACAGTAAGACAAAGGACACTCGTACTCCCACAACCACTGCCTGCTACTACTGCAGCAAGCTCTAGTCTGAACACTCCGACCTGTTTAAAAGGTACAGGGTGAGGGTGGGAAGTGAATATTTCCTTGCCACCTCCATGTGACCAGCTGGTCCCTGGGGCTGGTTGCTTTCACAGTAACAAATGATCTCTCTCGGTTTTTGCAAAATTTTCCTGTACATACTTAAGTAGACTTTTGACACCTAGTAACTTAAACAGACTTTTTTTTTTAAATTTTTGTTTTAATTAATTAATTTTTTGAGACAAGGTTTCTCTGTATAGCCTTGGCTGTCCTAGAACTCACTTTGTAGACCAGGCTGGCCTCAAACTCAGAAATCCACCTGCCTCTGCCTCCCAGATGCTGGGATTAAAGGTGTGCACTACCACGCCCCACTTAAACAGATTTTTGCTGTGAGCCTATATCCTATTTACTGACCTCTCCTTTCTCCTACTCTCCAGCCACTTTAAATTACCTTTAGGACATCTTGGATTTTTCTCTCATCCAAATAGAGTTCATGGAGCTTTGGGGCTTCGTGTCAGAGCACATAGTAAGTATATGCAAAGCCCTAGGTTCAACCTCAGCACAAAGGAAACAAGGGAAAGAGGGAGAGATATAAAGAAATTTATAGCTTCCTTGAGTGTTCAACAGGAGAAGCTGTTGTAAAAGACAGTACGGTAGACCTTCACCAGAAAAGCTAAGAAAAGTTCCCAACCTTGGTTTTTGTATGTAAGTAGTCCTATTACTTTGGGGAGAAATGGCTGATCTACTGTTAGGCACTAGTCAGATATCAACAGTCTTAAAGGAGATTAGGGATGATATATAAATAGTTTTTATAGCTTGTAAAACTAAGAATTGGAACCAAGCCATAGGATCCCAATTCTTGGTCAGAGGAGGAATCAGACCCCTGGCCCTAGGAGGCTATGGAGACGGACATTCTTGAATATCCAGAGATTATTAATATATAATGATCTAAATCTGGTTCCTAGAGCACTAATCCATGCAGGATTACTATGACAAGGACATACCATTGCCTTCCTAGAAGAGTCAATTCGAATGAGCCTGACATTATGCAAATAAGAAACAGTCTCCTGGAAGTTCTCTGTTCTAGAGACTTTAGAAATAGTAAGCTTGCCTAAACCATAAACTGGCAGAATGATCTCTCTAATCATTGTCTACTCTCATCCTCTGAGAGTGTGCTCTCCTTTGTATATCTGTCTGTCTGTCATCACTCTGTGTTTCTCCTTTAACCCCCTTCTATGAAGATAAGAAGGTCTAGGGGGTCCAAGGAAAGCCAGAGGGAGGTCCTGGTAATGCCCTCAATAAAAGAATGAATCAAGCATCCCTCTTTGATGGGTTATATAGAGCTCAGGAAAACAAAGACCTGTGGCTTGATTCTTGTCCTGCTGGGTCTTGTAACCAGTGACTATGTGATCTTGGCCTTTTGTGTTGATTATTTTTGTTTTGTTTTGAAGGAATAGGGCACCATTACTATAAGAAAGAGAAAGGCAGTTAGAGTAACTTTAGAAAGAAATGCAGCATAAGTAAAACAGGCAACTACCCAGAGCCTGATCTAAAGAGGAAAAAATAAAGGAGGAAATTCCCTATCCCTTGAATGAAAATGGAAGGGAAGGGACTTGACTATATAAGAGCCTAGAAACAGAGATAAGAAAAGAAGGGGATGCATTGCCACATACACCCTGCGGTGGTTACTTTAGTATCTTGATCCTTCAATTTCTCATGGGTAAACGGAAGAGAGGGCGTTCAAAAGAGCTAAGATCCTGCCAGCTCGGATTCCTTGGGAGATGGAGCCTCTCTACTAACATGCCTTTCCTCCATCCCGCTTTTGCATTCATAGCTGAAATATGAGCGTCCAGGCTTCAGGCTGAATGATTTGAGGTCTATATCACTCACCCTCTGTTCTGTTTTGTCTTGGTCCACTGTTTCATCTTCACAACCACTTTGCTATCAATTTCTATATTCTTTTAACTAGGGAAACGCCTGCCTGAAGACATAATTAGCCTAATTCACCCCTGTTAGAATGAAGCTGTTCTGTATGACATATGAAATTCTAAAATATCTCTCAGTTGTGGGCTTCGGCCTCTTTAACAAGACTCCGCCTCCTTCTTTGCTTTGCCCTGGCCTCCTTTCCAGCCTCACTGAAGCCTGGATCCTCTGCCTCATGGGCCCAGCCTGTTGTCTCCTGTTCCAACAACAGCAGCTAGAGTACCTTCAGCTAGAGGAGGATGCAGGAGCACTCTGGACCTGCTTCCTTTGGGTCTTGGTGACTAGATAAAATTGCCATGGTGAAGAGAATGATGACCTAGGACCTGATGTTGACAGAGGAAGGTTTTGATCAGGGGCCTGCTCTGATGCTTTGACTCTAAGGAGGCTGGCCTTCTGGGGTTGGACCCTGCCTTAGCCTGCCATTATTGGTGCTTGCTACTGTTTTCTAGAAAGAAGCAGGGCAGGGCTGCCTTCTACTCTACCTGCAGTGAAGGAATCTGCAAAAGACATGAAAGAAATGAACCATCTTATAAATTTTTAAATTGTGTAACAATTTTTATATCTTAGCTTAACAGTTAACCCTGTCACTCTGCGTCTGTGTTTGTGTGTATAGGGGCACATGGCATGATTTTTACTTTAAATTAATAAGCATAGCCCATGCCTCTGTCCACAGATGACTATAGCCCCACTGGAGCCCTTCATGTATGATAGGATCATTCAGATCCCATGTTAACTACTGGAGACAGTGTTATAGCCATTTTGTGTCCTGGGTAGGTGGGTATATACATCAAGTAATATTGTTCAGCTTCTTTTGGGAGATTGAATGTAGCCTTTTACCTCCTGGGAATCCATTATGATTGCCATCCCATGAATGTGGGGACAGTGACCCTTATACCTTATCTCACAAAGTCATGGACTTTTTCTGTTATAGATTTTTTTTCAGTGTTCATCTTGGATTTTTTAAAATGAGATATTTTTATTTACATATCAAATGTTATTCCCTTTCCTCATTTCCCCTCCAAAAACCCCCTCCCCCTGCTCACCAACACACCTACTCCTGCTTCCCCGTCCTGGCATTTCCCTACACTGGGACATCCAGCCTTCACAGTACCAAGGGCCATTGATGTCGACAAGGCCATTCTCTGCTATATATGTTCCTGGAGCTATGTGTCCCTCCGTGTTGCTGGTGGGACTGCAAGCTGATACAAGCACTCTGGAAATCAGTTAGGCAGTTCCTCAGAAAATTGGACATAGTACTACCTGAGGACTCAGCTATAACACCATTCCTAGGCATATACCCAGATGATGCTCCAACATGTAATAAGGTCACGCACTCCACTATTTTCATAGCAGCCTTATTTATAAAAGCCAGAGGCTAAAAAGAACCCAGATGTCCCTCAACAGAGAAATGGATACAGAAAATGAGGTATATTTCTACAATGGAGTACTACTCAGCTATTAAAAACAATTAATTTATGAAATTCTTAGGCAAATGGATGGATCTGGAGGATATCATCCTGAGTGAGGTAACCCAGGAACAAAAGAACACACAAGATATACACTCACTGATAAGTGGATATTAACCCAGAAGCTCGGACTATCCAAGATACAATTCAAAGATCTTATGAAGCTCAAGAAAAAAGACCAAAGTGGGATACTTTGGTCTTTCTTAGAATGGGGAACAAAATACCCATGGGAGGAGTTACAGAGACAAAATGTGGAGCAGAGACAGAAGGAAAGGCCATCCAGAGACTGTCCCACCTGGTGATCCATCCCCTATACCGTTACCAAACCCAGATACTATTGTGGATGCCAAGAAGTGCTTGCTGACAGGATCCTGATAGAGTTGTCTCCTGAGAGGCTCTGCCAGTGCCTGACAAATACAGAGAGGTGGATGCTCTCAGCCAAACACTAGACTGAGAACAGGGTCCCCAATGGAGGAGCTAGAGAAAGGACCCAAGGAGCTGAAGGGGTCTGCAGCCCCATAGGAGGAACAACAGTATGAACCGACCAGTACCTGCTCCCCTCCCCAGAGCTCCCAGGGATTAAACCACCAACCAAAGAGTACACATGGAGGGACCCACGGCTGTTATAGCTTTAAAGGTAGCTTGTTTCATTATCCATCTCCCTCTCCTGGGTTGTGAACCCATGCAGAGTCTTGGCTTTGGCCATTCTTGAACCCTAGGGGCATCTGCCCGGTGTATCTGACAGCCAGTTTACTTTCCTTTGTTATTCATTGTGTGAATGACTGCATGAATGAACTCATTGTGTTCATCAAGGCTGGGAGAAGATATGGCTCATTAAGTGGCTCTGCTTTCTGGTGCCTGAAGAACTCAAAACAGCTTTGATTCAAAATGTTGGCAAAATAGACTGCCTCCACTATTTTGACTTTTTCAGAAATGAATTGATGAGGTAATACATTTTGAAGCAATGCCACAGAAATATATCGTGCTGTGCTTTTAAAACTGAAATGCGACAGGGACCTTGTGCTCTGGCTCATGTCCTGGTTAGAGTTATAAAGGGTTTGCTAACTGGTCTCATCCCAGAAACTACAGACTCAAAAAGTGGATTTCTTTGAAGATTTCTTTCTCTTCCTTTACGGTTGGGGGGAAAGCTGACATGTGACAACATTAAATTTGATATAAGGAAGTAGGCAACCAAGCCTTCCATTGGTATTGTGACTTTTTTTTTTTTTTTAAATGAATACTTGTTACTTCATTATAAAGTTCAGGAACAGCGTTTTTGAGTCAACTAAACTACAGCACTCACACTTGTAGCCATGCCTAGTTGAAAAATCACCTGGATTTCCTAGCCGTTCAAGCATTTTATTTGTGTAATACTACAAGACTTGAATTAATCATTCAGTGAACATGTGGCCTGATCTGTCCCAGGCCAAGCCTGGCTTTTTGTCTATGTAATCATGCATTGTTAATGTGTTTGTTTCTCATTCTTGCATATTTAATTGCATATGTAAATAGAACTACACTTAAAAATCTTGCCTATGAGCTAAGATGGGGATGCAGTGTGTCTGGCTTGCTTTCCTGCCCCCCCCCCCCCATGTCTATCTTGTTTTCCAGTTTGATACTAGCTTCCTTGATTTCTGGCACCCTTAAGAGCTGTCTTTAGCTCTTTACACCCTGCTGGTAGCCATTGTCATCATAAGAGATAACAGCCTCCACCTCTGAGTTACAGTGTGTGATATTTTGTCCTACCTTCACTGAATAAAACAAGTGAAATAATTTTATTTGTAGCTCATCATTTAAACACATGACTACATCTTTTCTGCCAGGGCCAGATATTGAGTATTTTAGATATTGCAGATCACATGTTGTTTCTGTTGCATTCTCTACTTTTTTATTAGTATTTTAACAAATTATTCAAAAACATAAAAATCATGTTTCAATTCATTTATAATTCTTGCCATACCAGAAACTCAAAATATGCAAAAAAAACCAAGCTTCTAAAGACCTAATAGAAAACAGTGTACATTAAAGGATTGTTGGCCTTCTGTGTATACAGATTTAACCAATTTTGGACTGAAACAATTCAGGAAGGAAAAAATTTTCCATTTGTACCAAACTTATATGGCCTCTTTTCCTATTTATTCCCAGAATAATAGAGTACAAGAGCTAATAACCTGTCATTCCATTTATGCTGTATGTTACAGGTAAGTTAGAGGAGTATAAAGCTTCGCAGGTGGATACAGGTCATATGTAAACATTATGGCATTTTATATCTGAAGCATGAGCATTCAGTAGTAACTACATGTAAAACAGTGACAGTGTTTGACATGATACAATTGGCAGATAACCAACATTAAGAAATGCCTAGAGTTATTTACTATTTCATATGAAAAACTGTACAAAGTTAAGGAGTTTTTTCACTTAACATTTTTGCTATACCTGGCATTGGAAATACAATATTTAAATATTGTATTTTGTATTCATTGGACACATTGTCTAATGGACAATGTATATGTCAATAGACACATTCATTGGACAGATAGGTTGTATTTGAGGTCGTTTCTAATCATCTCCAATTTTTACTTTAGCTATAGCCTAAAATGTATAGATCAAATATGTAAACACATAAAAACCTTGGATATTGACACCTATGAGTATTTGTTGATATTTAATAAAACATCCTATGGGCTTACAAAATAACTCAGCATGAAAAGTGTTCCTTGTTGTAGCCTGGCAATCCAAGTTCAATTCTTGGAACCCATGTAAAGGCAGAAAGTGAGAAGGAATTAAAGAATTCTGGCCTCTATTAACCTGCTATGGCATGGTCATGGTTACATGTACATATAAATCATCTACACACACACACACACCACCACCACCACCACCACCACCAACAACAACAACAGCAACAGCAGCAAGGACAACAATACTAATAGTAATAATTTACAGTATTTTTTAACAAAATAAGCCATTTTAGATTAGGTAAATAACATGGGTAAGGTACTAGGTGTGACATTTGATTTTGAGACACAGGGTTGCAGGAAGTTCTGTGTACATATGAGCCATTTGTTTATCTCCTTTTGCTTTCTCTGGCTGTCTCAAATAGTCTCTCCGCACTTAGCTCTCATGGTGTTCTCTCATACCATTTCCTTATTTTCTGAAGGGACCTTCGTTTCTTGTCACCTAAGTCTATGGGAATTGGTGATGTTAAGGTCAGTGCTCTTTCTGTGCATGTCTTTGTGGCTCAATAGCAAACTACTCCAGGGCATACATATGGCCAAAGTGAAGATTTGAGAAATAAATAAGAACATATTGGAG
This sequence comes from Mus pahari, assembly GCF_900095145.1. Lineage (NCBI taxonomy): Eukaryota > Metazoa > Chordata > Mammalia > Rodentia > Muridae > Mus > Mus pahari. The sequence goes on along the minus strand of NC_034593.1, from coordinate 14,477,997 downwards.
GAAAGGGGGTCAGACACAATTATGTTGGACAGAATGGTTCTAGACACAAGAATAGAGCAAGACTTTCCTTCTGGAACATACCACTTTTAAACTAGAGCCATTAAAGTAGTTTGCAGGGATACAGAATTGGCAGCCTGCCCCACGTTGTCAACTTGTGAATCTTAGAAACATATTGGATTATTGTTGTCTGTCTTTGCTGAAGCATATGCCTCACTAGGTGTGGATAGTCCAAGAAGGTACAAAAACCTGTGTGGGCTCATGTTTGCAGTATTTTAGGGCCTCGGAGAATGTGATTCTCTGAATTTCAAGTAAAACCAATTTATTCTTCTACACTCATTTTCTCTTCTGCTTTCAAGTTCTTCATAGGAACGTAGATAATATCTTGTGTATGCCTTGGTTTATATATCCGTACATATGAAAATATAGTTATCTGTGCTATGTATATCTCCATCTTTCTCTTTTCACGCTGTGATGTATATGTCTGTAGAAAAAGACTAAGGACAAGGTATGGTTTCTCCAGAAGCAAAAGTTCTTAGTCTCCGGCCTCACTAACATTAACTATGATGAGTATCCAAAGTTCAAAGCCTGACTCTCTTCTATGCTAGTTCTTTGATCTAAATTTTTGTGGGACTACTGTGTGTGTGTGTGTGTGTGTGTGTGTGTGTATGTGTGTGTGTGTGTATGTGTAAAATTGGGCAAACACACAACAGCTAGTTAATAGAGTTATTGTTCTGATTAAATAAGACACTATATTTGGTAGATATTACTTATATCCTGCATAGAATTATATAAATGTTAATTAATTTAATTTAAACATATATTGGTGATATTTTCCCCCTTTGGCTTCTTGCCCAGGCAGCTCTTCCAGGCCCCAGAGAGCCATGCTGGCTGTCTCTATAAGACATCGGTGCAGATGAAGCATGTGGTGGCAGCTCAGTTCTCCACTTCCATCTGGATGTTTTTGGCATGGCACAGACATTGTTGCAGCTTGCTGCAGTGACAGTGTATGTTAATATTAAAAAAAATCAGCACACTGTATTGTGTGTAGTTGACTCTTGTCATGTAAGATCTTACCCTCTAGGAACTTACCTTCCAAGGCCTTCTGAGCTACCTACTAATTACTGGTAGTACTGTTGGGAGACTACAGTTGAGTCTCCAGGAATGCCCTTCTTTTTCTCTGAGCTGGGTCAGTGTCCTTATACATCCTGGCAGGATTACTTTGGAAAAATCTGCATGCCAAATTGTGTTGCTTCAGAAATTAAAAACAAAGCAAAACACAAAGTGTAGACTGTAGTTGTGTGCAGTCAGGCAGGCAGCCTGTCCTCATTATTCAAAGTCCATATTTGTGAGTTGGTATGTTTACTGAAATGTCTCTGTAACACCCAACTCCATACCCAGGACTTCTATGGAGTTTTTTATAGATTACATTGTGCATGGGCAAAAGAATGCAGGCTGCTGAAACATAATCTCCTAGCGAGCAAGAATAGCCTGTACCCTGCAATCCTTTCATGGCGTGTTTACTGCCACGGTGCTCACATTGTTATGGGTCTTGGGTTGAAAGTTTCACTGTGTTCAATGTCTACCAAGTATGGTGGTAAAATTCTACCTGGGATTTCTAACTGTAGAAAGCTGAGAAATGCCATATAGACCAGGTATGTGTGTTAGATGAGCTTGGTTCAGCCACAAACTAGAATACAGCGGCTGTGGGTTCAGCATTAGTGATTTTGCAATGTATATCTACCAAGAAATCATTAACCAGAAGTACATAGAATCACTGAAATGATAAGCTCCCACCAATCTTTCTTCTTGAAAGTTGCTTTTCTTAATCATAATGAAAAAGCTCATAAACACAGATGGAGGAGAAGGGAGAAAAGACCAAGTGGAAGAAGAAAAAGACTTAAAGAGGTAAGTTAGCCCTCCCAAAATAATAAATGAGCTAGTGTAGGAAGGCATGAGTGGCAGGTTGTTAATTTTACAACCTGGAGACTTTGTGTAAGACTCAAGGGGAACAAACCTGGGGAAACTTACTGAATATTACTACTATTACTACTATTACTACTACCACCACTGCCACCACCACCACCAATACCACTACTTATTACTAGTATTAATATTAATATCTTATTATATATCCTAGATATAAAGTAAGCTCTTATAAGACACTTCATAGAATATAGAAGTTCTTTTGTCTAGGCAGTGTGGACCTGAATTTCACTGATAGCTTTACCAATTCCTGTGGAACACTGTACCCAGTTGCTTTAGTTCCCTTGTGTGGGGATTAAGAACCTCTAAGTCCTGTGTTCAAAATGCATAGTGGGTTCATCTCCCTCAAATTCTAGGGCATAACCAAAGGTAATAGGCTACACTGTTTTAGGGAACTCAACTGACCATCAGCTTGAGAACCTGTTCTTAGGTGTGATACTGAGGTTTTTGTTTGATATTGCATGGTTCTTAGGGAGAATATTATCATCCTCAGGAGGCAGAACTTAAGAGAGTCTAAGTGAGAACAAGGACCAAGTGTAAGGTGGGAACACAGGACAACTTAGGGTATGTTACTGGAACATAATCAGGTTCAGTGGTGCACAGAGAGATTGCTGAAAGACAGGGCTGAGAGAGTAAGTATAGTCTGGGTATGTAGGGCCATGGAATGCACAGTGCACCTGCTTTCTCTGTTCCATATGTGATTAGGATTAATCATATGCATAGGATTTTTAAAAGACTAGTACCAATGATATATAAAATTAATTAGGAAAATGATAATGAAGTTAGGATAGAATGAACATTTTTTTCTGCCTCTTCAATATTTATTCTACCTATTCTCTTGTCAAGATTTTGATTTGTGAATGCACAAACATCCTCCTCTTATCTAGTCTGCTACAATGTGTTATTAGTAAGGATTCATGTACAAATCAGTACCCACTCAGGGGATTTCTAGCAGTAATGTATACATTTAATTTAAAGGCATTAGAAGCTCAGAAACCACTGGGAAGATGGGAAATGGGTGTCAGGGAAAAATGTCTACAGTGGGAAGGACATCAAGAAGGGCTATAAGCCCAGCACATTGATCTATAGTCTTACCTGCTTATAGCCACAAAGTGAAGGATACATGGCAGCATCCAGCAAATCTAACATCAACTCCTGTCAAAGAATGCATTCCTTCCTGATGGTGCCCCAGAAGCAGCAATAGCTCCAGCCTTTCCACTGGCTTCCAAATCCCAGACTGGTTCTTCCCTCAGTAGAATTTAATTGGAACCCCACAGAACGTAAAGTTTCCAGGATTTTAGCCTTTCCACTTGGAGAGAGCACAATAGAGGGAAAACTGTTACTTTACTAAAGAGTAATCTGATACCTGGATAGGAAACTTGCCTGCTATATTGGTAACTTTCTAATATCCGAGCTAAAATGAGCCATTCAGGGATGAACAAGAGTCCTAGTTCCATCCAATCCCATGACAGTATATTTCAGAATTTTAAAGACATCATCAAACAGGCTTTCTCTAGTTTTGAATATAGGATCAATGGTTTAGGAGTCATGGTATAATCACAAAGATAAGTGCTGCCTAAGAATAATGCCCAGCCGGGCGTGGTGGCACACATCTTTAATCCCAGCACTTGGGAAGCAGAGACAGGCGGATTTCTGAGTTCGAGGCCAGCCTGGTCTAAAGAGTGAGTTCCAGGACAGCCAGGGCTATACAGAGAAACTCTGTCTCAAAAAAACCAAACCAAAAACCAAAACCAAAACCAAAACCAAAACCAAAAACAAAAACAAAAACAACAAAAAAAAAGAATAATGCCCAAACACAGAGGAAAGGTGAATTAAGTCAAGACATCAAGATTCATGGCCACTTTTGAGCTCTTGAATTCAATCATACCTAAAGCAAATCCTATTCCTTGATTTGTCACTTCTATGATCAATTCATTGTCTAAGAGTATAAGTCACTTAAGTGTAGGTTTTTGCCACTCACAACTGAAAACTAGTTAGACAGTCATGAAAACTGATTAATTCCAGTTCTACAGATGATTATTTTGGGAAACAATAACTAGTAACTCATGGTTCCCGGTCCTAAAGCTGCTGTTAACCATATGTATTCATAGCTATCTGGAAATGTACTCATGGAAAATGATACCATATTTTAGAGCAGATAAACAAAGTCTAATCAGTCTTAAATATGTGTGTGAAAATATTCTGATGGGATACAATGGATTCCATACTGCAAACAGTAATTGAGAACTATTCCGGCCATTATAGGGAACAGGACAAGTGGCAGTATGAGTCAGCTCTGCATCACAGACAGTTGACTTGGAAGATAAAAGGTGTATTTGGCTCCTACTTTGAAAGGACCTTGGTTGCTCAGTTCATTTACTCTGAGTCCTCAGGGGCACAGTATGTCATAGTTAGAGCATATAGAAGCAAAGAGATACGACAAGGGATTGGCTCCAACTCTCTTGTAAGTACGTGTTCTCACGGATTTGACCTTGCTTCATTGGGCCTCACACTCTAAGATCCCACCAGTTCATGATAATTCCAATGCTGAAGACCCAGATGATAGCATGTGGGTCACTGGGGGCCACTGAAGAGTTAAGTCCTAACAGTTGTATACTATATGTGAAACTGAAACACAGGTATATATAAAGATTTGGTTGAAAATGTGTCAAAAGTGACAGATTTCCCCCAAACTGTGTTGATATTTTCTTTCATTTGCCTTTTTGTTATAGGCATTAGGGTCTTTAAGAAAATACCAGGAAAATTTGGCTATTTCAGTTTCAGGAGGGTGCCATGGAACTGCGGTGTTATTGTCTCTCTTACCTGCTCAACTGTTAAGTGCAGAAAGGACTTTTTTCTTAAGGAACTTTTCTAGCTCTTTAGCAGTGTTAGTGAGGTAACCCAATCACAAAAGAACTCACTTGATATGCACTCACTGATAAGTGGATATTAGCCCAGAAACCTAGAATACCCAAGATACAATCTCCAAAACACAAGAAAATCAAGAAGAAGGGTGACCAACACGTGGATACTTCATTCCTCCCTAAAATAGGGAATAAAATACCCATGAAAGAAGAGACAGAGACAAAGTTTGGAGCTAATACGAAAGGATGGACCATCCAGAGACTTCCTCACCTGGGGGTCCATCCCATAATCAGCCACCAAATGCAGACACTATTGCATATGCCAGCAAGATCTTGCTGAAAGGACAATGATATAGCTATCTCTGTGAGGCTATGCCAATGCCTGGCAAATATAGAAGTGGATGCCCACAGTCATCTATAGGATAGAATACAGAGACCCCAATGGAGGAGCTAGAGAAATTACCCAAGGAACTGAAGGGGTCTGCAACCCTATAGGTGAAACAACAATATGAACTAATCAGTACCCCCAGGGCTCGTGTCTCTAGCTGCATATATAGCAGAAGATGGCCTAGTCAGCCATTGTTGGGAAGAGATGCCCCTTGATCTTGCAAATTTTATATGCCCCATACAGGGGAATGCCAGGGCCAAGAAGTGGGAGTGGGTGGGCAGGGGAGCAGGGTGGAGGGAGGGTATAGAGGACATTCGGGATAGCATTTGAAATGTAAATGAAGAAAATATGTAATAAAATAAGTTAAAAAAAAAAAAAAAGAAAGGACTTCTTTCTAATTCTTTTCTAGCACCCTAAAGGGAGAGGTATCTTTTGTTATGCATGAGCACACAAGGGTTCGTACACAGATGTATTTCCATTGTTAAAGTTTGCATCAGTAGTTTCATTGGTTGGCTATTATTCAAGTATAAAAGAAAAGCTTGGGAAAGCTCCATATGTAGATGACTTAACTACAGACGTTTGTTTCTCTGTGAGCAATGCTTATCTTAATCAGGACTCAAAGCATTGGACAAATGCATTCATAGCTATAACTCAATATTATTAAATGTCATTCCATGGAGTAGATTGGATTGAAAGGGAGATTTTAATTAAGGAGCCAGTGTTATACTAATTAGCCCTGCCTTGCCTGTCTTCTTCCATGATACAGATTCCCTGTCAGAGTTGCAAATGTCTCCATAAACTGCTTTCACTATCCATATGGATGTGTCTAAGTCAGATCTTCTATAGGTTGCCAAGCAGGAAACAGAACATGGATGAGGATTCATTAGAACAGCATTGCCTCTGCCCATGTATGATGCAGGAGAGGTGTCTTCCTTTCTTTAAATATTTAAACATGTCCTGACTATCTCACATGGCATTATTAGTGGCTGAATCCTCAGAGAAATACACTCTCATCCCATTTGTTTTTCTAGTTTATTCCCAAGTTGTTTTGTTTTGTTTTTTTTTTCTCCTGCTTATATTAGGAAGAAATCATTTTCTGCTTCCTGTGACTTTCCTTGACTCTGAATTAAACAAGAATCCTAAGCAAATCATCTGTGGCAGTGACATGACCTTTCAACTACCAGGCCAGGAGAAAAATGGTGTTATTATTGTTCATGGACCTTAGTTCCAGGCAGGTCTTCCTTTGAGACTGCTGGACTTTCACTCTTCTTAACTTGGTCCTCATTGGATGTTCTTGTGGATTTCTTTGATTGAGGGTTGTTTCATTTCTCGTGCTTTCTACGTGTCAATATCATGTGAAAGATTGGCAACTTTTCCTATTGTCAGGGAGGGGTTATCATGATGTGTGTGTGTGTGTGTGTGTGTGTGTGTGTGTGTGTATGTGTGTGTGTGCGTACGTGTATGTATGTATGTATGTATGTATGTATGTATGTATGTATGTATGTACTTTAGTTTTCCTCCCTACTATCAAACCTTAGCTAGAACATTTTAATACTTGGAAATAGTTCTCTCATGTTCTCTGGACATAAAAATGAACACAGCCAGAACCTTAATCTATCTGTAGAAGAATCCTTGATTGCATGTGTTTTTATGTTTCTTTGATCTGTCTACATGATGATCAGTCTTGGACACGCCACAGAGTCTTCTACCTGTCCTCAAGGATTTGGGGGTAATTTTATACTCTGTATTTATTTAATAGAGCCTATTAATGTCTTCAGAGAAAAAGATTCTGGAAACCCTCTGTTTCCCTAAAGGCCTAGGATGGACTGGCAGCCTCTTTTCCAGAAACTGTGGGCATTTTCTCACCAGGCATCATGTCTAACCTGCTAGACAAAAGTTTTCAAACAAAAACTTGTTCTAAATAATTTGATTTTGAACATGAAAAAAGTTGTTATTTGGAGCTATTATATAATGAATCAATAGTTTAAAGAGAGTCTATTAGAATCAGAGAGTATTGACTGGAGATCCTGAGCTTGGAAACCTTCCAATCAGACTTGAACAACACATTGAGATGAAGAGGACTGTCTTCCTCAACCACCTCCATGTGTGTGAAAGGTCTCAGTTTACTAGAACTCCAATCTCCCTGGATTTTAAGGAGCTGAAACTCTTAACAAATGCAATTTTGTTAATTCAGAAACCTGAGGATGAGTCTACTGATGAGAGAGATCATGTCTTGGACATGGCCATCATTGCAGCCATTAATTTTCAACATGGTACTATCAGTATAAGTATCCTTTGTCTTTCCAGGTTTAGTACATTTATCCATCATTCTATAAAAATGTATTGAAAACAACCAGGTGTCAGTCACTGTGATCATTATTATTAAACAAAAATTGTTGTCCTTGTCTTCATAGGAGCAAGGATTAAGTAGAAAATCAAAATAGAAAGGACACTATAAATACTCCACATGTGTACAAATGATTACTTTTAAAATGGCACAAAGACGATATTTGTTTCATTAAGAAATTAGAAATATTTCTCTTTGGAGAAAGATTCAACTGTGGAAGAAGTCATCTATGTTGAAACCTAAAAGAAGAAAGGAAGGCAGACAAGAGGAGAAGGAGTATAGAAAGCATTTTAGGACACAGAAACTGAGAGTTAGAGGGCTCAAAGTGGGTCTCAGAATAATGAGAAAACAAGATACAGGATGATAGGAAAGGCAATCCAGTAAGCAGAGGACAGGCTAGGTATCCTGTAAGACATTTACATTTTCTCTAATATTTAGTACCTATAAAGAATTTTAACCAAGAGGATAACAAACTCACTTAAATTTCATGGACATCATAATTTTGAATAGAGAATGAGCAAGAAGGGGGAAGAATGATACAGAAGACAGGACAGGAAGCTTCTGACAGATTTCAGAAAGGATGAATATACTGATTTAAAAAAAGAAGCACAAAAATTAAGGATTAGTGAGAGTTGGTAATATACTTGATAGTGGGGAGATAGGAAGGGAGAAATAAATAATTCTACATGTCTCTTTGAGAATGGTTAATTAAACAAACGTTTCTTAAAATGCGGGAAAATGGGATGAAATTATTTTATCCGTATGAAGATCAAGATTTCAATTATTAACATGTTTAATATGTATATGAGACAGTTTAGTTTGCTTCTATAAGAGGCCTTAGACACATGAACATGAAGTTCAAAGAAGAGGGCCATGTTAAAGACGAGTATTTGGGCAGCAAAGGCATATATACATTTGTTTAAAGCTGTGTGAGTGGATGGATGATCTAGGAAGAAAATACATCAAGACCAGTGTGCTTTGCATTCATAGCTGAGGAGGGGAGGGTGTGCAGAAGCCAGAGAGAAAAAAACCACAAGGCCAGTAGAGCTGACATGGAAGCCAAGACCAGGAAACACCGGAAATGAAGAGATAACTAACTTTCTTTGGAAAGCATGCTTAAAGTATGAGTAAAGTGAAAAAACAATCTTCTCAGTGTTCTTCAAAGTCATACATGACCTATTGTGAGTACATGCAGTAATATGATACAGGTGAAAAGGTCAAGTTGGAATAACTTGAGGAGCCAGTGGGAATTCTGGTTCTCACAGACAATAAGTCACAAGATCATTCATCTGTTAAAATGTTTGTATATCAGCATTTATTATATTTGTGGCTGAGTTTTTAATAAATGAAATGGAATGTCCAAGTATTCTAAGTTAATATGAAAGTTAAACTAAAATAATAAGCATGTGAGATTTGATGGGACTGTCCTGGAGAGACTCTAAATCTTAGTTATGGTAGAGACTACAGTTTAATAACCAGCAGACATAGAGAAGGCCTTATTAACACATGGTGAGAGCGAGCTGTGACCAAGATATCTGTGTCAGATTCGGAAGTGAAAACTAGGGGGAACAATCTGTGTTTTATTTTCTAGAGACTAAGAAATAAATGAGCAAGTTGATTTAAACGGAAAGAAGTTAGGAAGTTAACCCAGTGACCTTGTTTAAAATAACTAATACTATTAATAATAACCTATGGCAAGAATTTAAAACCACATTATTGATTTCATGGCTTGGAGTTCATGATTGTGCTACTGGCATTATTTATTAACTTGTAAGTCAAGACATTACACATTTTGGTACTAGGATGTAGCAAGCATTAGAATTTGGAAGATATTTTCTTCAATCACATAGAATCTCTCTATGGGTAAAGCCTTGATGTGAAAATGTTGTTCATAACTCCAACTTAAAAGCCTTTAAGAAAATAGTACCCTCAGAATGGGACGCACACACATAGGCACTTTCTCACCTATAGAGTAGTTAATTGGGGCTTTAGATAGGTGGACAATCTGATGATGGCCATGTAAAGAGAGAAAAAAAGAAACCCCCAAAGCACTATGAAAGTAAGGCAATAAGAAGAAAATGAAATAGGCATTTTAGAAAGGAAATTTAGCCTACTAGTTAAAATCTCTGTTGACTAATCAGTTGATTAACACCGGCCAGTGGACAGTCCTATGTGGATGTGATGGGAGACCCCATCTTCACTCTTAGTCTTTTGCGGGATAGTGGCATGATTCAAGTCACCAGAAAGCAAAAGGCAGTTAACCCTTGCTAGGTTACAATTAACTCAGCAGCCTGGAGGGAGTCATCAGCAAACCAAAGATGTGTGTCCAAAGTAGAAGCAGAGAGGTTATGCTGATGCCAAAAATTTGGTCTGGAGATACAAACTGGCACACGCATGAAAGGCTCTTCCAAAATGTAGAGGTTAGAATTAGAGGAATCCATCAACATTTAATAGGAGTTCCAAAAGAAGAGACCATAAAAGAAAAGACTGGAAAAGGCACTGCTGAGAATTTTTTAGACCCACTAAACAGAAATGAACATATCAACTTGAGAAACATGGTATATTCCAAAAAAATCAATAAAAAACATTTATAAAAAATAATTATAAATCTGCAAAACACATGAAGAAGGAGAAGAAGAAGAAGAAGAAGAAGAAGAAGAAGAAGAAGAAGAAGAAGAAGAAGAAGAAGAAGAAGAAGAAGAAGAAGAAGAAGAAGAAGAAGAAANAAGAAGAAGAAGAAGAAGAAGAAGAAGAAGAAGAAGAAGAAGAAGAAGAAGAAGAAGAAGAAGAAGAAGAAGAAGAAGAAAACTATCAAAGAGTAGCCAGAGGGGTAGGGTAGGGCAGATTCCCAAAGAAGGAAGAAACTTGGGTAGATCACAGATGTCTAGTTAGTAAGCATAGAACACAAAGGGCATGAGATAGGTGAAAATCAATTTGCCAACTTGCAGTTTGTCATACGACATGTAATGGTTATGGAGAAAAAAGTACCGTAGTAAAACCAAAGTTCAAAGCCTCAGAGAAAACTCTGTTCAAGTCAATCCACTTTGAGGACACAGAGTGGGAAAGTAGTTAAGAATCAGAGAATAAGAGGCCTGGTCCTGAGGTGCCCTGTCTTGAAGAGCTTAGGCAAGCTGAATTCTGTAACTAGCTTAATAAGCGGAGTAGGCTTACTTCTCCACATGCCTTACCTGGGAGATAGTCTTAAATTTCTCAGCAATACCTAAGACTGTACATGTAGAGGCTAATGTGAAAGATGGACTAAAGACTGAGCAGAACCCCAGTGCCTGCTCAGGAAGAGATTCTTCAGCTTCAGTTCAGAGCCAGTTATTAGAAGAACAAAACCAGACTGTGGTCTCTACAGCACATTAAACTCTTTTGAGTTTTGACCAAACCTACTAGACAGTCCAAGAAATGAAAATGTGGTTTTTACTCAAAGGGGAGAAAAATATATCAATACATTGAGACAGTCTATGTCATTGGTTGCAATGCCAGCTGGAGCTGGGTGTGGCTATAGCAGGCTGTGAGCTGCAGTAGCTGGAGGTGTCTGGGTGCTCTGTGTATGTGAACATTTGCACCCCTTCTGGCTTTGTTAACTGCACATAGTTCTCTGTATCCACTGATGATATAACACAGAAGCAAGTTGGAAATTTATGGTATGCTCATATTTTTCTTATTATATCAACTGTCTTGGAACAAATTTACATTTCCAAAATAAGTGCTATAACAGAATTGACTGTGTAAGAAAATATAAGTGTGCATATTCCTTGGGCATTGAGGTCTGGGAAAAGTTTCCTAAATAGATGGAAAAATTTTAAACCAAAAATATGATAAACTTGACTTGTACTTAATAAAGTGGTATCAAAAAAAAAAAAAAAAGTAAAAACCTAACACAGTGGCTGATTTGGAGAGAATTAGAATATTTGCATCTAGAAACTTGGAAAAAGGCAAAAAAAAAAAATGAAATGAAAAATGAGTAAATTAACCAGGGTAAGAAGCCCCATTCCATCCTAACAGTTAGAAAGCTCAAAAGCAAACCACTGGTAAAACACCAGCCTGTCTATGCCCCAGTGTAGGGGAGTGCCAGGGCCGGGAAGCAGGAGTGGGTGGGTGGGTGAGCAGGGGGAGGAGGGGAGGGATGGGGGGATTGGAGGAAACTAGAAAAGGGGATAACATTTGAGATGTAAATAAAGAAAATATCTAATAAAAAAATAAATGAAAGAAGCTATTTATAACAGTAAAACAAACAAACAAACAAACAAACCCCACCAGCCTGACAAAAACTGGCCTATGGTTGCCCAAATGTTTGTGAAGATAGAAAAAGAAGGGATTTGATAACTGATGGTCAAAGCAAGAATCGGAGATCAATAAGACTGAAGATGTTCAGAGTCTAGGACTCAGAAGTTGAGGACTTCCCAGTAAACACCTAAATAGTGTCTGGAAATAGAATTCAAAGATCAAAGCAGTATACATTATAATGCCAAAAATACAGAATAAATGTCTCATATTAGATGAATGAGGTTTTCTTACTGAACTGTAATGAATGTACATGACAATTAAAATTTATGACATGTTTCTTTAAATATCAACATGAGTAAATCATAAAAGACAACATAATGGTAGGTGCCAAAAATATATAGCATGAAGAGACAGACCATCAGATCATATATTTTTGAAAATATATTTCAAAATAGTGGTTCACCTGTTGTAAGTTGGAGTTGGTTAGATACAGCTTTGAAACCTTTCAAATCTTACTTTTTAAAGAATACAGGGTTTTATAATGAAAATACAGAAACTGGTATTGGCTGCTTAATCTCAAAGGTAAAGGGATCTCTGGGTATTTGTCAAATAATATTTTCTGTATGCTTGAATTTTATTTTAAAATAGAACACTAATAGTATATTTATTTCAAGCATAGTGTAAGTACTCTATTATTCTAGGCATGCTTCCTAAATGGAAAGCTGAACAAAAGCAAGTGAATGAAACACAAACGAAGAATGATATTTGGACACGAACATTAATACATCTCATTGGCAGTGTGTTCTGAATTGGGTTCTTCAGGGGCAGCCTCTTGGGCAGCAGTTCTCAATCTGTGGGTCATGACCCCTTTTGGGGCTCATGTATCAGGTATCTTGTGTGTCATATATTTATGTTAAGATTGATAGTAGTAACAAAATTACAATTATGATTGGAGGGGGGGTTACAAAAAACATGAACTGTATTAAATGGTTGTAGCATTAGGAAGGTTGAGAACCACAGCTCTAAGGTTTTAAGCAGTCCACAAAAATATGTAAGCTCAAGCCCAGCTGCTTATAAACAGGGAAAGAAAGACTTTAAAGAGGTTACCTTTTTTACTTAAATCATCTGTACAACCTCTCTCTCTGTTCAGGAAAGGGGTCATGGGAGTGCTGTGGACCTGAAGTGTACTGACACTTGGGACTGTAAGTATAGTTGATTTGGAAAACACATCTGATTTAGGAGAAAGAAAAACCCTGGGATGCAGGGTAACAGACGGTTTATTTTGAAGCCAGTAAGCTATAAATTTTCTAACATAAAGTCAATTCTGCCTGGAAATTCAGAGAGTTGGCCCTTCATGGTAGAAGCAGGGAAAGATAAGACAGACAGACTCTGACCATCAGTTGCTCCACTGGCCTTAACCCTCTCACAGCTGGAAATGAGGACCCTGGTAAATATCACAGTCCTGATGAGGGATGCTGTGGTGCCAAGGGGTTAACAGGCACTTTGTGTGAAGTTTTAATATTCTACAAGTGAAATGTGCATGTGAAATGGGGAAAAAAAGAGGAAAAGATTATATTTGTCATCTGGGCTGCCATATGCTGTTCTGGCCAGAGCACAGCAAAAATGGTGACTGTTCTTTCCTGAATGAGAATCCCCGTCAACTCCTGATTTCATGTCTTTTCTTTGGGCAACCAGGAGGTTCTTCATGACCAGGGACTCTAAGATCTGCATCCCTGTGGGACATCTGGAAGCTACTTGTAAAAAGCACAATGTTGGCACTGTTTGGTTTGGGGTTTTAGAGGTAAAAAGTCACATGTTTTTCTTTTATTTTGTGGATAAAATTGGCCTTCAGGCTAAAAACAATCCTCTCAAAGAATGAATAGCTAGCTGAATGACAGGTGAGGGTTACTATAGGTCTGTAGTTGTCAGCAAAGTCAGCATCAGTTTCATAGAAGATTAACCTGGGCCAGAGGTGGACAGGTCTTTGTGAGTTCAAGGCTAGCCTGAACCTTATCTCCAAAAATAAAAGGTTTTCTTGTACAAATTTGGCCAGCTGTGATAACTATATTTTAAAGAAATAAATGTCTAAATCTATATATCATAAGAAAAATGAATAAGATGATATAGTCTTTGGGGTGTGAGAATGTAGCTGTTTTAAAATGATATCTTTCTCTCTTTGCATTTGAAAATCCTCTACTAAACAAAATTACTTTTTCTTTAAATAAAGTTTCATGAGTTCACTTTATAGACTGAATAAGTGATGTAATCCTGAAATCTTGGAGATGTAAAAGTTCAGAAAATAAAAACTTGCTGTAGTCTAAATATAATAGTACAATAGCTTGCTTACTGTCAATCAGTGTATAAACATGATATAGCGTACTTCACAACCTATTATTATTTGCAGATAATTCTTAGCTTCCATGGATGCTTCAGTCTTTGTATACTATTCCCCTATTATTTGACATAATCCCCTTTCTCTCAATTTACTTCCTACCCATTAAGGAGGGAGTCAAACCTTTTGATTTGGTGATTTTTCTTTGCAGAAGATGCCACTCTTTTTAAAAAATGCAAGTGGAGGTCACGCTGACCCATCAATAATCCTACAAAAATAATAATGAGCTGCTTTTTGACAATGTTGCTATTTAATATACATTGATTATTTTATCTTTAAGATTATCTGGGGTAATATTTACTCTAGGTCTACCTGACTACCTGGGTTAGACACTAGTAATATAATGATGAAGAGTCAAAACACTAGCTGTTATAGTCAGTTGCTATGGTTATGATATGAGGCCTAGTTTAGAAAAGACATACTATTAATGGGAATAATTTCTTACAAGTACCAGCACGCTGAAAGTTCTAAGTATAGATGGAAAAATAAAGCTAGAACATAGGACTTAACTTGTTTGAATTCTAATAAATCTATCAAAAATAGGAAAATAAAAAAGTAAGTAAATAAAGAAGAACCAAGTGGAATTTCAAAGGTGGAGGATTGCTGGGCATGGTGGCACAGACCTGTAATCCTGTCACCTGGGAGCCTGAGGTAGGAGATTGGGAATTTAAGACCAACCTAGGCTATATTGTGAGTTCAAGCCAGGAAGAACTACATAGTAAGACTTTCTTTATATAAAAAAAAAACAAAAAAACAAAAAAACAAAAACAAAACAAAACAAAAAAACTCTGGTCTCTTGAGTTATTGAATTGAAGCATTTGAAGCATTCCCTCTGTGAAGTAAGAAGGAAGTTTATTAGACTCAGGAGGTAAACAACTCAGAAGTCTTAGCAAAGTCCTAAAACTAACAAGATCTACAAGGCCCCCTCTCAACGTTATAAAAGCAATAAATGGCTGCTGTTGAAGGAGACTCTCTGACTTGTTGAGCAGCCTGAGCATCACTCAGAGAGCTCTAGAATGAATCCTTTGTGCACCAGTACCCAGTCCAGAGTAGGCTTTTTGATCCTATAGCTAATTTGAAATATTCCTGTTGGTAACCCCTTGGCTGTATGCTTTGTCTGTATACCTATAAGTAAGCACATTGTTTATCCAAGTTGAGCTTTGGTGGAATCATTTCTTTGGCTTGTTATTGGTACCCTATGAGGTGAGCAGATACATATCAGGAAAATGTCTCATGAGAGTGGATTTGCAGTTTGGTGCTAGAGTGCTTCCTAGTATATGCAAAGTCCTGGATTTGATCCCAAACACTACAACCAACAAGACAGAGAGAGAGAGAGAGAGAGAGAGAGAGAGAGAGAGAGAGAGAGAGAGAGAGAGAGAGAGNGAGAGAGAGAGAGAGAGAGAGAGAGAGAGAGAGAGAGAGAGAGAGAGAACACAAAAGGAGTGTGACATTATATAATACCCAAGTGTTTCTTTGCTCTATCTATCCTAAATCAT
The DNA here is from genome assembly GCF_900095145.1 of Mus pahari. Taxonomy (NCBI): domain Eukaryota; kingdom Metazoa; phylum Chordata; class Mammalia; order Rodentia; family Muridae; genus Mus; species Mus pahari. The sequence continues at coordinate 14,462,291 of NC_034593.1, read as the reverse complement.
AGTGCTGCATCAGTATGGGCTGGTAGTTGCAAGTCTGAAGGAAGGCAAAAAGCTTCCTTCTTTGTTGCTTTTTCTCACTTCTGACTAGTAGAGAGGCAATGAGATTGAATACTTGAAGGATTTACATGACTAGAGAGGGTGAAGATGGGTCTAGAGTTGGATGGTGGTGAAACCCCAGGTTCTATACTGAATGAGGACAGCCTCTGAACAGGGAAACCCTTCTACGGGGATAAGATCCTCGTTTCCTGCTCCTTGTTAGAACAAGCTCACAATCTGCCTAACAATTTCCAAAGTCTAAACAGAAGAATAGATGGCAAGATCCACAGTAAGAACTATGTTAAGCCTTGCTAGACTGTCCTTTCTTCCCACAGCTGCCTGCAAGGAAATGATGCTCAGAACACTGACTATTCAGTGTTAAAATCTCAGTTGAAGAAAAATAATGGAGTATGGCTACACTGTAGAATGTGGGGGAAAATCATCTCATTCCTATGAGAGTCAATAGAAAATGGATGATCAGTTATGTATGAGCAAAGTGACACCAGGTAGGCACAGATACTAAAATAAGGAAGGGGAGGGATAGAAGCAGGAAAGGAAAGGGGAGGGAGAAAGGGAGGAGAAGGAGGGGGAAGAAAAGAAAGAATTGTTGGATACATTTGGCAAGGAACTGACAATTCCCATGATTTTTTCTTATTGCAAACAACCTATCATGAAAAAATTAAAAATTTGAAAATGACAACAAAAGCCACAGAATGAGGAAGAAAGGGAGACAGCAGAATTTAAAAAGTAATGGTTTGATTAAGTTAGTGTTATAACCGTTTTCTATGTTTACTGTAAGGACTCACATTGTTCCAAGTGCCATACATGGTTCACCATGTTGGGTCCTTAAGAAGCTCTATGAGTAAGGGACATCTCATTATCAAAGCTAAGGTACACGGGGTTATTCACTAGAAAGTGAGAAAGGCAAGATTTATCCCAGATATGTTCATTGAGTTTGAGTCTTACTCTTAAATTTATGTTTTTCATCTGGACATCTTCTACTTCATTTATTCAGAGGCAAACATTGTTCAGTACTAATACTAATAATAGCTGTTTCTATAGTAGCTTTTACTGTGTACTTCAAAAATTAAAACCACCACCACAACAACAGTATTTTACCAATTTCTTAAAACAACTGAATATCATAACTTTGTAAGTGTGATAGTAGTAAGCCTTTTATTTTATTCTTCACACACTTTATAATTTCCCTACTTATTCACCCTTTAAAGACATAATAGTTAATGTTATTTGTTGCTGTTGCTCACAGCTGCTGATGGCTTCTAATGGTTCTTGATGGACTTTGGACATTTGAAGGCATCTCAGAACACCACGCAGATAGTATTTTGGTTTTAGATATTCTTCACATTTGAAACTTGTGAATCTAATCTCCCACACACATCATGTTACAGTAAAATTAGTAAATGAATTGGTTGGTTTGTACTTTCCACTAGAATGTAAGTTTCATGAAGGCAGGGAGTTTTATAACTCTCAGATATAGAATAAGGGTATTCTATAAAAGTTTGTTGAATGAATAGCGAATAAAAACATGATTAGAAGCTGTATAAAGAATCCAAGAAGCTGAAGGGGTCTACAGCTCCATAGGAGGACCAAGAATATGAAACTAACCAGTACCCTCAGAGCTCCCAGGGACTAAACCACCAACCAAAGAGTACACATGGTGGGACTCATGGCTCCAGCTACATATGCAGGAAAGGATGGCCTAGTCGGTCATAAGTGGGAGGAGAGGCCCTTGGTCCTGTGAAGGCTCTATGCCCCAGTGTAGGAGAATGCCAGGGCCAGGAAGTGGGAGTGGGTGGGTTGGTGAGCAGGGGAAGGGGTAAGTGGAGGGGGTTTTCAGAGGGAGATCAGGAAAGGGGATAACATTTGAAATGTAAATAAAGAAAATAGTTTAAAAAATTTTAACAAAACAGAAAAAAAGAAACGATGAATAGAATTGTGAAATCATTGAGATTAAGTACACCCAGCTAAATTAGGAGGATTAATATGATGTTTTTCCCACATCCAAACAAACATCACTAACAGTTTCAAATATGTGTAATAAGCATTTTATATTCTTCAAGTATTTAAAAGCCAGGTATCCTATCTGCACACAAATGCAACTGTTTCTTTTGAAAGAATTAGATGAAAGATGAAAACAAATACTCCTGACGAGGGCAGAAATGTCATGTCTCTCTCTACTGGTGTGTGCCAATTGTTTTCTTTCAGAAATTCCAGGCTGGGAGCAAGTGGATGTAACACAATTGGTAGAGTGCTGGCCAAGATGAATGAGATTCCATTCTCCAGCATAGAAGATAAAGCAGAGCCAAGCAAAGGAACACAACACAACACAACACAACACAACACAACACAACACAACACAACAGAGGAAACAACCCTTGAGGACTGGTTTGGTCTATTTGTTCAATACTAAGGGAATCAGTAGAATCACCATGTGTCCTTTCTCTCTGGGACAGTCCCAGTTTATTCCTATTGACTTGCCTTAATTACTAGTGGTATCATGTTTGCTCTCAAAGGGTCCTTGTTTAAATGATAAATTATAGGGGTACCCTATCAATTAGGCCTTAGACAATCAAAAGCTCTTTTTGTCTCTAGTTCAGGAACTTAGATGTTTTCCATAGACTTACTTTGGAAGAAGATGAAGATTTTGTGACTTAAGTTGAAAATTACAAAATGGATATATACTGTTTCAGACAAATACACACAGAGATACTCACACATACATACATACATGCACACATACACACACACACACACACACACACACACACAG
>NC_034593.1:14395196-14459424 GCF_900095145.1 Mus pahari | reverse complement strand
TGCACATGCACACACTCATATTCTCTCTCTCTCTCGCTCCATCCCGCTCTATCTCTCTCAATCTCACACACACACACACACACACACACACACACACACACACACACATCCACACACACACAGAGAGAGAGAGAGAGAGAGAGAGAGAGAGAGAGAGAGAGAGAGTACCTTGTGATAGTTCCTTGCATTATAATTTTTAATATTTTTTAATTGGCTTCATTAGGAACACTTCTGTTGTAAGGATTGAACATATTTTAATTTTTCCTCAATACCTTACAAAGAATTTTAAACTCAATGTGTGTTAGTTGAATGCAATGACATAACATGGAACCAAATTATAAAATTATTCAATGAAGGATAATCTGTGTATTTACATTTCAATCCATAAGATGGGAAAGGCCAATGGGCCCATATAAGTTTTTCAACTTAATTACACTAAGTGAACTCTTCAAGCTTCTTCATGGTCTCTTTATGACTTCCTTAATGCTCCAGTTGTCCATTATTGCAAAGCAATTGTACTCTGAAGTAGGTTTTTCTTTAAAAAAACAAAAACCAAAAACCAAAAACCAAAAACCAAAAACCAAAAACCAAAAACCAAAAACCAAAAACCAAAGAACACTATTCATCAGAAAATGTCTTCCCCAGGGCTTTGATTTTTTTTTTTTTTGTTAGTCTGGATAGAACAGAGATATATCTTTATTGGCCAGGGTTTTCACCAGAAGGGCAACAGTGGATTACCAATAGGATAGTTGGCCATAACTTGCAATTTTCATTAGTCAAAAATCCAATGAATAATTTTTTGGCCCTAGTGAGATTTCAAGAGACTCAAATAAGAAGCACAGAGAGGACCAGTCTTGGAGGATCTGTGTATTTTGTGTTTGAGTGCCGAGACTCTTGGCCAACTGGCAAGGTACTCAACTCTTCTCACGAGTTATAGGGTGGAAATTATTTTTCTTTTCACCCATCTGCTCTTGGAGCCATAGCTCATGTTTAGTAGCACAACTTACTGGGGGTGGGGGGGAGAAGATCAAGGAAGCTTGAAAAAATAGAAAGAGTCACACTGGCATAAAAGCAAATATGGTGGGAAGGATCAGTCACTATATATATCCATACAAAGTGCTCATTTGTGTTATTACTACCTGGTCCAATCAACTTGTATTACCTCTGGAAAGAGAAGAGATGGCACTTTGGTGATATAAGAGTGTTTCTCAGCGAAGAAAAAAGCAACGCCCCTTGACTAAGCACTGCAGCAGAGACAAAGGAGTTGAGAGACTAGGTGCAAAAAAGATTCACAAGCAGCACAAATAGTCAAAGAGGGAAAGATGTGTGGATAGATGGAGAGTGTGCTACTTTCTCTGTTTAGATGTTTATTTCATTAGCTTTGAGCATCAGGGGAGATTAACATATCTCCCCAACCCCACCTTGGCTACATTTATTTAAAAGCAGACTTCTCTACAACTATAAAGAGGAATATCTTGTTTGCTATTGGGTTTGCAGGGGGTAAAACATCATCATTATCATCATCATCATCATTATTATTATTACTTTTATGCCCCAAGTACAGCTTACCCATCTTGCTCTCTTTCTAGTCTCTCCCTCTCACGCCCTTGGTATATCAAGTTGCAGTAGGACTATGTACATCTTCTCCTATTGAGGCTAGACAAGGCAGCCAAGGTTGGGGAAAGGGGTCCTAAAAGTAGGCAAGAGAGTCAGAGATAGCTACTGCTCTTATTGTTAGGGGTCCCACATGATGCCCAAGCTGCACAAATGTTACATACATGTAGAGAGCCTACTTCCATCCTACGCATGCTCTCTGATGGGTGGTTCTGTCTCTGTGATCTCCTATGGGCCCAGGTTATTTGATTCTGTAGGTTTCCTTGTAGTGGCTTTGACCTCTCTGGGTGTTTCCATCCTTCCTCCCTCTTCCAGAAGATTTCCTGAGCTCTGTCTAATGGTTGGCTGTGGGTTTCTGCATCTGTTATCATCAGTTGTTGGGTGAAGCCTCCCATATGACAAGTTATGCTAGGCGCTTGTTTACAAGTATAGCAGAATATCATTAACAGTGTCAGGAGTGGGCTATCTCTCATGGCATGGGTCTCAAAGTGGACCAATCATTAGTTGACCATTCTCTCATGTTCTGCTCCAACTTTATTCCTGCACATCTTGTAGTCAGGAAAACAAATGTGGGTCTAAGGTTTGATGACTGGGTTGGTATCCCCAGCCCTACGCTGGAAGTCTTGCACATTTGCAGGAGGTGGCTGCTTCAAGTTCCATATCTCCAATTGCTAAGAGTCTGGAATGCTTTGCTGTAGATGGGCATGTAGTCAGCATTAAGACCTCAAATGCATGCTATGGAATTTCAAAGAGCTTCTTACTCAAATAGAAAGACACATCATATAGTAAAGCAAATTAAGAATTACATGCTGTCTTAGTTAGTTTGCATGTTGTTGTGACCAAAAAACTTAAGGGAGAGGAATGTATTCTGACTCACAGTTTGAGGACACATAGTCTATTATGATGGGGAAGACATGAGGGTAGAAACATGAGGCTGACTGGCCACATGTGTGGAAGAAGAGAGAGAGAGAGAGAGAGAGAGAGAGAGAGAGAGAGAGAGAGAGAGAGAGAGAGAGAGAGCAGTAAGAGTGGCTGGAATTAAAAAATCACAAAGCCCCTCCCCAGTGTCATGACCCTCCCATACAGAGTCACCAGCTTAGAGTCACATGAGCCTGTAGGGGACATTTCTCATTCAAAGCATAATAATGCATTACAGTACCTCTTTCTCTTGAAAGGCTGCCTCTATTTGCATATCATTGAGATTGACCCAACTGGACCAACAAAATTGAAGAAATGGCCTATACACAGGGAGAAAATTAGGATTGGGTAGGCCATGCACTCTGGTGGAGACATAACAGCAGCTCAGAAACTTAGCATGTTTATCTTGTTTTAAAGTGTGTACAGTTTCCATTTCTTGGAATTTTCTTACATATTTTTCCTCTACTACATTTATTTTGCAAAAATTATAGCATTTTTTTTATGAGTCCTTGATTCTCAGAATACTACCTCCTCTGTAGTATTCCCAGACTTCCAGAGTACATTTGCCTTGATCCTCTTCTCCACCTGCACTGGTCTGTAATACTACAGTAGAATGCTTAGAAAAGGGTGGATGAGATTAACTGTAACTGGGAGAGTCATAAGAGATTTTGGAAAATGAGAAGGAAGCCTTTCCTAGAATAATGTGTGGTCTACCAAATGAAAAAAATAATGTTTTTTTTAAAGAGTTTGTAATTCATTGCCCTCTGCCTTTATGAATAGAAACTAATTCCACAGAAGTTTCTCCAATAGTGAACTTACACACGCAAGTGTGATATTTAGGGGTGAGCACTTGATGGAATGAGTGTTGAGCTGAGATAGGCTTCCTCCTCTGTCATTTAGTTCCTCATATAAGTTCAATTCTTCCTACTGGAGCCTTCCTATAAATCTGGAAGAGTCAACAGCTTTAATGATATTCTATATTTCCTCTGTTCTATCTAGGGTTTTTTTTAAATAAGAAATTATATTTCTAGGGAATAACAATGCTACAAGCCTTCTGAATTGTAGTGACAGTGACTTCACGCTATTCAATACATGACTGCCTATACAAAACATAGTTACAGACCCCTTTTATATTTTAGGTTTTTATTTATTTTTCTTACTATTTTATTATTACATTTTTATATTTTGGTTTGGCCTGGTGCATTACAAATAAGAGCAGTAAGATCACAAACTCTATCTCCTTGAGTTTCACCATCATATAAATGCTAGGAGAAAGATTTTATGTAGTAAGTTTCACTGTAACTAGAAATCATGATCATGTTTATAGGTCATGGCTGTTTTACAAGAAATATTCAAGGATTGTCATCTTATGGGTCTTGACTTAATAAATTTCTTCCCTTCTACCAAAGACTTAACTAGAAATAGATTTGACAAATAAATCACATTTTGAGTAGGTTTTGTGTTGTTGCCGTCTCTAAATGCTTGCTGTAATTGTTGGAATATATTTCAGTCTCTTCATTTTTTTTTCCTGTCACTAAGAAAACACTCTTATTTTTTGAAACATAAAAACGCATGTTGGAAAAGTGAGAAATCTTCCTTAGGTAATCTCAGAACAGAGGAACTTTGTGCATTATGCAGCCAAGGCCATGCCAAAATGCAATTTGGAGGGTGTCCAGCCCTTCATTGGAAAGTAATGGTTTTCACTGAACTGAGTTATGACCAGCTGTTTACAGACAGTCTGTGACATACTGATAGAGCAGAACACCGTATGTTGCTTTCCAAATCAAATGATACAAGAAGTGTGACAGAGTGGAGAAACATCTGTCATTAGCAATTTTCAGCACGCTTCACTAATTCTGGACAAAATACGAGTAATGAACTTACCACAGGAAACTTCAAATACTACCACTGCCGAAACAAGGATGGAAACAGTGTGTCCTCCTAATGGTGTCTTATTGAATTCATTTGCAGTAAGAAACAAATGAAGTGGGTTATTTGTTTTTGATTGTAGAATAGGAAATACTAATGTGAATTACAATGCTTATTTTAATCAAAGAAAAGAGATCTGGCATTGCAACTTTCTTTAAGCTCAGATAGGTTTATTCTTTCTTTAATTGTTAAGAATAGGGTTTTTTGTTTGTTTGTTTGTTTGTTTCTGTAAGCAGCAGAGTTAAAGAGTACACTCTGGTGCAATATTCCCCAAGATGTGTCTATAATCTATACAGTAAGCTCAGGCATTCTTAGTGTTTGTTGGACCTGTGTGCTATTTGCATAATATTACATTTTCCCAGTCTCTCTACTAAGACACTTATATAGAAGAATGTGTCAGGTCTTTCTCAAGCTGTTTTCCTCCTACCATTTCTCTTCTTGCCTGCCTTTTTTTTTTTTTCCTGGCTGATAATTTTCATTTTGCGGTCCCACAAAATTTTCACAGCTCTGTAACGAGCGCATGGTCCTCATACAGTATCCACATGGTTCTCTACTGGTCGACGTCACACTGTTTATGAGATCTCAGAGCCAAACCATGTGAAGGCTGCAATCTGTGAGCATTTTTCTTTTGTATCTTTGCAATCAATTGAGCTATTAAGCCATTAACATTCAAGGCCTACTCAGCTCAGCTTATTCCACCGCTTAGCGCCAAGACAGCAAAATTCCTAAACAGACTTGCTAGACTCCAGAAGGAAACACCATGAAAAAAGCTAGGAATTCTTTATCCAAAGTTCCAACTAACATTCATAAAACAGTCATGTGGAAGGCAGACATGAGAGGTTGCCCAATCCATTGGTGTTCTACCGATGGGACCTACTTTGGACTGTGTCCCAGAACAAAAAGACCGAACGCTATTCGGAACTGATGACTGTAAAATGACTAGGGGAGGTCTTCAAGGAGCTTCTTGATTATAAAATTATTCACGATAAAATGATACTAACCCCAAGTTCCCAGTTTCTTGAAAATTTCATGTGATGTCACATAAAAATGGTTTGTAGCTTTTGGACACTTTAGAGAAAGCGGATTTAGCCGCGGAACACTGTGGGCGTCACCTTCGTCTCTACATTTCTTTAACATTTTTTTTTTTTTTTGAGGAAGAGGAGGATGATGCTTCTATCCTTTTTAAGTAGTCCCTTACATTATTTTATGGTTGAGAAGAAATATTCCAAGATATGCAAATGCTAAATTCTTCCAGTTTTTATAGGCATCTGCATTGAAAACCAAAACAAAGCAAAAATATAGATGCCATTGAAACCCATCATTACGTTTGTGATCTAGATAATAAAGTAAGCAGACCCGAGCAATTCGCTAACACTAACGCTATTCTTTACATAAACAGTAAATGTTTAGATTTTCCTGTTCACTGACTAACAGCACACATATCATAAACACTAAGCTGTTACAGTACGTTTCGTGTGTTGATTCACTTTAACAGTTGTTAGTGTGAAGACAGGAAAAGAAAAGTGGGTGTAATGAGACCATGTGCAGAATGCTGTGAAAACAGAGGCCCTTATTTGGCATAATGGGTTGCACCATAAGGGCCATAAAATTGTGCATGTGTTAGTATCATTTTAATTATTACGGGTGCCACATGTTAAGCAGAATAGCGGAACTACTAAAACAGCTTCAAAATCCTTACTGCTGATCGCTGCATTTAATTACAAATAGGAACATTTGGAGATAGGTCACCATAAAACCCTTCTGTTGTCAAATGAGCTCAAATCTGATTTTTGTAATTATGTTTTTATACCACACATCCTGTTGAATAACTATAGGGAATAAAATTTTAATAAGTGCTGATTAAATGTAGGTACATCTTACTTCCTAAGAATATTTATGAGTTTTTGCCACACTTAAATCAAGGTATTATCACTATTTTCCTATGGGCAGGGTTTTGGTCATTCACCCTTAATGCAAATATGCCAAATAAATTTATGTGCCATGAAATATTGTTATTTTTCCATTGGAGCCCAAAAGGTCTGGACTTCCGTTATTCATGTGTTTGAGATCTGCATGCACTGTTTTGTCATTCCCTAGAACTGTGTGTTTACATTAACACACAACATGTCAGGCTCCATGCTCTTGTTAGTACATTTCCTACGATAGGTTTTTGGTGAAGGGATTGTTTTTGTCCCCAACTAGAATAAATATGATGAGAGAGGATAAGTTCACTTTCCAAAATTTCTCTTCCCTGCAATATCTTATTTATTTACTCATCTATTTGTTCCTTGTTGGTTATTTGCGCCGTAAAACTCATGAGTGCACTGTGAGAAAGCTGCTCCATAAGGGTCCTTCACACATGTTGCTTCTCTGTCTTGGGAAACATGTGGGATCTCTGCATTAAGCTTAGACCTCTTTGTTCCTTTGAACCTGAAATTATCACTGTGTTTCCAACAGAGATGATAAATGCGTGATGAACCAAGAATTTGCTAATGAATGATGGCGCATGAGAGCCATGAGTAAATGAAAAGAAAACAATTCTAGGCTGAGGTGGAATACATCTAAGCTGTCATGATTGTGCTCGGTGGTGGAATACGTCTAAGCTGTCATGATTGTGCTCGGTGGTGGAATATGTCTAAGGTGTTATGATTGTGCTCAGTGTGAGATCTCACAGATTGTATCTGATATGCATATTTACCCTTATAAATGTGTGCATTCATGGATTGTATAGTTCCAGAGGCATGGACTTCTTTCTCTGATATTCTGAGTTGGTTATATTCTTTTAGAACATCCCCCTCACCCTTTTCAATACACTAGAAGGGGAAGTCACTGCTGGAAAATGAAATCCATTTTTCTACCAATCAGTTTTTCTCAAGATAATTGTTGATCTGTTTGTAAAACTGTCTGAGTTCTATATTGTTAAGCCACTAACCACATACCTAGTTGTTTTAATCTCCATGTGGCTCTACAGGGTAGCTATCCAATGACAGCACATGTGCTCTGGCCCACATCTCCACATCCAGTTTTAGATGGAAGGAAAATAAGAAACCACTTCGGTAAAGACCTCAAAACCTGTGCACTCTGAGGGATAGATGCCAGCATGAGTGACTTGTCCTGATCCAGGAGTGGTGTTGGAGTGTATAAAATAAGGAAAACGTGCTCCTCTTTGACACAAAATCCCAGTGTAGGCCTGAAGCTATGGGACAGCCATTTCTCTTGAGCTGCTGCTTTCCCAGCATCCCCCATTCATCATTTGAATCAATTGTCTCATACCAATGGTCTTTAAGGGACAAGCAAGGGGCTAGCTAGCCAATGCTAAAAGCAAGGTTCGGAAGGCTCTGATTTCTGCATTTTAATGTTTTACTTGACAGTGTGAAGCTATTCAGCTCAGCTCTACTATGTCCACAAAACTCAGGTTGCCAGTGAGACACTGGAGACTACTCAGTGCTAGTGGAATTATGTCTTTGACTTACAGATAAATCTGAGAATTAATTAAATCACTTATAGGAGCCCATATGGAGAACATCTTTCTCGTACTAAGACCATTTGTGAGGAGTCATGCTTAACACAACTGCTTCCCAGTAACTTATGCCCCGATAACACATTTTATAATCTGTAAGAGTAAATCGAAAGGTAATTAGAAATGAGTGACAGATGAAAAAGGAAGAATTTCTTATCTTCCAAATTACTGATCCCTTCACATATACCAATATTGATCATGAAAATAGTTTAAAACAAATTCTTCAAAGTATCTCATAAACTTTAGCCACTGGATATTCTCTTTGATCTTTCCAGTGTTGAGGAATCAACACCAAGCAGCTCAGTCTGGGACATGTGTGCCCTGGGAGCATCCTTTTGGATTACAGAGCACTCCTGGTCGCCATGGGGACATCGGACATCGCTGTGCTAGTTTTTAGCAATTATTCCTTTGCTTGTAAAAGATGAGTATGGATTAACCTCTTGACCCCTTCTGGTCTACATTCCTTTCATTCCATTGAGCCCTAGTATATGTATGGTAGTGGAGACTGGATGATAAGTTCTTAGGGTGGTTACTCTGTTTTTAGGGAGCCTGTGCCTACATGGAGAGGCAGGGCACAGATCAGAAAATATGTCAAGCACATCAAATTTTTGCTAAATCAAAGAGATATGCCCATCCTTTGGATTTTAAAATGTGACCAGACTCCCTCCCCCCCCCTACCCCCCCCAATGAACAGGCTGGGTCAAATAAGCTTCATTTGCAGATCAACTGAGAAGGCAGAATCCTAGGACACTACTTTCCACTTCAGTGTGAACCAGAGTCCTTACAAAATTTCACAGGAAATTCTTGTTTTGTTTTGTTTTGTTTTGTTTTGTTTTGTTTTGTTTTTTTTCAAAAAAAAAAAACTTCATTGCAGCTGCAGGAGCCCAAAGAGGGAACACTAGTGATTTTAAGAAGCCTAATAACTATTTTATTTATGCCCTCAGGATCAATAAACATGAGTATCAGAGATTATCTACTAGGCAGAATCATTTACTTCCCCAAGTTCCTTACATCTAATATTACTACAGGAAGTTTATATTTATTGCTAAATCAGTATTTAAAGTAGCAGGTTCCTTTAAGACATTTTCATACATGCTTAATTTATTGGTTGATTCTCTTTTTTTTCTCCCAATTTCCCTTCCCCTATCCCTTGCTTGTACCCTTCCACTCCCTTTAATTTTCATGTCACATGTATTTAATTACCCACCCTCTTCCACACAGAGACTGCTCCTTTAAATCTCATTTCCTCCTCTTATGGTCTCCATGAACTCTATCCACACTTAATACTACATAACTACACATACATAAAACTACACATACATAAGAACACAGATGAGGGAGAATGTGTGACATATGTATTTCTGAGCCTAAGTTAATATTTTACAATTTCATCCATTTTGTTTCAAATTTTATAATTTTTTCTTTATGGCCAAATAACCTTTTATTGTGTATATAGACCAATTTTTCATTAGTCATTTATCTGTTGATGGAAACCTAGGTTCATTCTGTTTCCTTGCTGTTGTGGAATGAGCAGCAAAGAATTTGTAAATACCTCTACATTAAGACATGGAGTCCTTTGGGTATGTTCATAGCAGTGGTATGGCTGGTTCATATGGTAGCTCTTGTTTTTAGTTTTTATGAATATTCCACACTGGCTTCCATAATGGTGGTGCTTGTTTGCATTCCCAACACAGTGAATAAGAGTTCCCTTTTCCCCACATCATCATTAGCATGTGTTGTCCTTTGTTGTTTTAATTGGAGGACATAATTGCTTGTGACCATGTTCAGAGTTTATTATTTAATAGGTATGTTTTAGACAACTGTCACTTTCTTATGACCCATCATGGCTTCTGGCTTTCCTTCCCTCTCAGTGTTCAGGTTTCTTTTGAAAATCTGTCAGATAAAACAATTTCCAGGCTGTGATTTTGCAAAAATTTTAGACAGAGTAAGCTAGATTATGCAACAGCTCAAAAGTTGTTATTATGATGGACTTTAGTTGCCTTCTTGTCTTAGGGAAAATTCAGTTGTGTTTGTCTTCATGGCTTCTTCAGTGCACTGTGAGTGACACTCGCTGCAGTTTCAGTTCCTTAAGACATGAAGTGTTTTAAAACATTTTCTAAAATTAAGCTAGAAAAAAGAGTCAGCCGTGCTTTTGGAAGTTTTGATTGAAGAATTTGTTGACGGGAATTGTATCTTTCAGTGGATGTATTTTGAGGCATACTGTAGTCATTGGTTAACCACCATTTGCCAAGGTTCGCATGTTTTCAAATGTCGTCTCTTGAATTTTTTGTACAGACTAGAAGTGCTCCTGTTCCTCTTAGTATCTTGCATTATTTAAAAATTTGGTGGTGAACACAAGCAAATATATAAGCAAGTATGCCATATTATGTGTATATGCCATGAGTATATACCATTAATGTAAACATATATGCCTTTAGTTTAGGTTTCAAGTTGTCTCAATACTTTTCTATTGCTGAGATGAAATACCACAACCAAGGCAACTTATAAAAGAAAGCATTTGATTTGGAGCTTTCAGCTTTAGAGATTTCAGAGTCTATGACTGTCATGGCAGGGAACATGGCCGCAGACAGGCATGGTGCTGGAGGTATAGCTGCAAGCACACATTTTGAGCTACAACCAGGAGGTAGAAAGGAATAGTGAGAATGATGTGAGTCTTTTGAACCTCAAAGCTTACCCCAAGGGAGACACTTCTGCCGACAAGGCCTCACCTAATCCTCAAAAAATTCCACCAACTGGGGACCAAATATTCAAACTTACATTTATACCTTTAACTTACATTTATATATATATATATATATATATATATATATATATATATATATTCGACCTATCATACAAGTGTATATTATACTATGCATCTATCCACACATTGCAATGTTTCAGTTTTGTATGATTTACATGAAAGCATTTTGTGCTTAAGAAGACGTGTATATATGACAACTTGAATTAAACAGAAATGAACTACCTAGAAGTTTAAATTTTAGATTTTTCTCTGAAATGATTTGTAAGGAGAATGGCAAAGAAACAAGCCAAATATAGTAATTTAGGAAGGAGCATTCAGGGGCTATGCTAGGTCAGATCCCTCTTCAGCCTTTAGCAGGTGCACGTACTGTTGGGGGTTCCAGGATGGACTCTTCTTTGTCCCACTCCTTTCTCTCACCTCCATCATCAGTTCTCATACCTTGCATTTCCTGTTGTTACTGTCATTTCAGTGAGTTAATGGCAATGTGCAAAGGCCCAGCTTTCTATCTTGGCTGGGAGACTAAATGCCCTTGTCATCTTCCTTCCTGTCCCTAGACTTTATACCCTAATGGTACGTGGTGCACAGCCAATGGGAATCATTCTGTCGCATTTGCCAGGCTGACTAAGGTCCAGCTGTTGAGTAAGTGGACATTAGCACTGGAATGCAGCACTGAATGGGAGCTGTTTTCTGCCTAACTGAATTCTCTGGTTAACTAGAAAGGGTGCAGTTAACACATGAGCTCCTGTACTGAGCTCAATGTTAGGCCCAGGCAGGCCGTGATAGATTCACTTTCCTATCTGCACTTTGGGATGTGTTGGGGAATTATCAATTGTGTTGGATGAAATAGTCAATTAGCCAAATGCTAGACTTTCACTGGATTTTCAGTACACAGTATAGATAAAGTGATTTCTAGATCCTTCTCAAAGAGAAAAATGCACTCACTAATACTACACTCATGTCAAGATCTCAGGCTTTAGCATTATAATACAGCTAAAAGTAAAGACTTGGATTTTGGCCAGATTTTTTTATGTTATAGAAGATGCAAATAGGAAGTGTCTTGAGGACAGGGCCTTGGATGCTGGATCTCACACTCTGCCCCCGTGGTGATGAGGTTTAGAGCCCAGATGTACTTCGTAGATACAGAGCAGAAGTGCTCAGTTAATACCAAATTAGAGTATGTTTGCCTGTGTGGCAGAGTGCTTTTAATCACCAAAAAAACTGTACCATTCTTCAAAGATGCTAAGGTTCCAATTTGATTTTGCACTTTTTGACGCTTCCTCAAACCTTCATATTGTTTGACAGTATGTTGCATGACTGTTGCCTGTAAGTGTGAAAAGTCAGGGTGAGAGTTCACAGCAGGTTGATGGCTGGGAGATGAGAAGTGTGTCTGAGGACATTTGAAAGTTGTAAAGGTATTATTCTCACATGGAGTTATTTCTCAGTGGGTGTGAACAACAGCAACTCAGCAAGCTGGTATAGTGTGAAAGAGAGTTTCCTGAAAAATGATGTGTAGACATATGCAGGAAGCCACATGCTTAGTACATGCACAGACTGCATGCCGAACTTCCAAGGGCTGCATCATGAGATGAGCTGAGGATGCAACAGTCCCCATTGTAAGCACAACCCAGAAAGGACTGCACTGGGATTGTCATTGCCCAGCCCTCTGGCAGGTGTATGCCTACTGAAGGATGTGAAATGAGTACTGTGCCAGTGGAGAAGTGGGGCTGTTGAGGTCAGATGGGATTGGTTTGACATGACACGCAGAAGTCTTTCTGTGGACAGTGCTGCAGGACCTACCTCTTCTCTGAAAACTCTTTTGTTTATTCTGTGGTGAATTGTGTCACCATTGTGGAGTCCCAAGGATGTTTTATGAATCTCTGTAACTGAGTGAAGGGATTAATGCACAGAAGTATACCATTCTTCCAGTTGTGCCAATCTGTTGACGAAGCAGCCCATCTTCATCTCTAACCCTTGAACTCAGTGTGCTATTTTTATTTTTATTTCTATTTTTATTTGTGTTAATCATTTTTGTTTACATTTCAAATGTTATCCCCCTTCCCGGCCCCCTCCTTGAACTTCCCACTCCACCTTCTCCCCTTGGCCTTTAAGAGGATGCCCCCACCCACCCACTCCCGCAGTAGCCCCCTTTTCTGGATCATCAGAGTGCTATTTATGGGTTTTGATTGTTTGTTTTCTTGTTTTTTGGTTTTGGTTTGGTTTGGTTTTTTTGGTTTGGTTTGGACCAGTCCATATGCAGCATAAAGATATTTCAAATGGAAAAAAAAATCCTCCTTTTTTTTTTTTTTTCATTTTAGTGAATGTGTTTGTGGGTAGTTGTGGTGATGGTAGTTGTAGTCATGTGCCACAGCAGGCAGGACTTGTGGGAAGCAGCTTTTTCTTACTGCTATGTGGTTTCCAGAGACTGAACATGGGTCATCCGTTGTGATGGCGAGTGCCTTCTCCCTTGAACCATCTCACGGACCTACAGAAAAGTCTTTATGTGAACCTTTGCCTCAGCTGTATGTTTTTCCTGAGGCTTCTGTTAACTGCAAAGTAAGGAAGGCGGGGGCGTTAGAAAAGAGAGTCACCTGATGGGAATAAGACATAATACAGGTAATTCTGCAGTCAGACAGAGAAGTGAAAAAAAATGTGTACTCAGTATGTATTTATTTTACTCCAAATGCTTATAAAAAGGGATTTGCTGTGGCTTGAAAAAAAATAAATAAATAAAGGTATGTATGCCATAAGGCCTGCAAAAATGTAAACAGAAAATAAAAATTTGAAAAGGAGGAAGATTCAAATATGCTAACTAAGAGGGTTAATGAGAATCAGAATTAGTCATTTCACTACACAGATGGAGGTTTACTTGCGCTCTTTGGTTGGCAGGTGTGCTGGCTCTTGGTGTTAATCTCCAGGTTCATTGTGTGGGAGGCCCCAGTGAATTTTTCCTTTCAGTAGAAAAGATCCAAATAAGGGGCTACAAAGTTGCTATGAACCCACAAACTGGACAGTTTGTGGGTCAGATACAACTTCATGTTGCAGACCTGTGACTTGCTGTCCTGAGGTTCTGGTCATCATGTAAGAAAGGGCTGCTGACCTCAGCAACACACAATGTGGCCACCTGTTTGTCATTTGTGTTGGCATTAGTTTATTTTTCAGAAAGAGCTTTTAAATGATGGAAGCAGCACAAGGTTGTGGGGTTTTTGTTTGTTTTTGGTTTTGTTTGTTTGTTTGTTTTCAGAATTCCAAATAAAAGTTGAAGGATGAGAATTAAGATTTTCTGCTTCCCAGTTCCTCACAAGGACCCTGTTATTTTGGGTGTGCATCCTTTGCAAGAGGCTCTGCTTACACATTACACACAACCTGTGGGTCACTCTCAGCTCTCCTGTTTTCTCACTCATATCGAATCTACTAGAGGACACTACTTGCTTGACCATCCTCATTTATAGTCTCCAGAACCGTCTACGCTATGCTTTGGCACCTGTTCTGGGCTGTCACCAGCCCTCCCCAGCTGGATTGCTGTTGCTGTCTCCCACGGTTCTGCCACAGTCTTTTCTCAACACAGCATGAGAATGTTCCTTTGAGTATGCAGCTAAAAGTTTGTCCCTTTTATGTTTAAAAATCTCCAACGACTTTTGAATTCACGTCAAGAAAAAGTGAAAATATTATATGTTATAGCCTACGTATCCTTCACTGACTGTCTTTAACCTCTTCATCCTCACTTGCTTTCTACATTTGTATTTAAATTATTGGGCAGCACAAGAGCCAGTTAACAATTGCATTATACTTAAATTAACCAACTGCTGACAAATTAATGCTAGTGCTTCTAATTTCTTCTATTATGAGTAATGTCAAGTAAATGTACTGATCTGTGATTGTGCAATTACATAATTTGGCTTTCACTATAGCCACGCTATTGAATTTCTCTGAAGAGCTCGTCTACTGGCCACACTGTCACTGTCCACCCATTGTGGTGCAGGATCTGGAGAAGTGATAGCAGGCTATGCAAGCCCTGTATTTTGCATCCAGATTCCTATTTTGACGGTGGTTAAGATTTTTTGAACTACTGTTGGCACCAAATTTAGTGCCAGTCTTCTTTGCCTTGTCAAATTGGACAGGGAGACGGCTGTCTTGCAAAAGTGGAATTGTCACTAATTGGCCACAGAGGAAAGATTCAAATTCTTGCCAAAAGTCTCCTGCCTTCTAACAGAGTAAAATCTTCCCTATATCTTTCCCCCTCGTTAAAAAGAAACGAACTTAATATGAAAAGCACATTGTATGCTAGAAAGGGCTCTGTGGATGTCAGGGGCTGATGTTGATCTGGTCCAGGTGAGGCTGTCTGTCCTCTCTGGCTCAGTGCTGTGGTGGCAATTGCTGGACCTGGGAGTAAGGAGGGTTGTCAGCGCAAACTCGCTTGCTTCACGAGAGTTTGTAATGTCTGGTTAAGGAACGTCATGGGAGAAGCAACAACAAATACCTTTTGACTCCAGCTTGGCTTTTTCATTTAGTGAGAGCAGAGGGCTCCAGGTGCTGTCCACACAGGAAATGAGTGTTCTGTAAAATGTTTTGTCACTTGTAATGTTTGGGAGTCAACTTGCTTTTCTTTATTGTGACAAAGTGAATTTAACAAGAATTAAACATTGATTCACACCGAGCCTCGCATCTCCCTACTTTTGCCTGCAAAGTGGACGTTGTCAAAAGTTGCTCCTCTGAGAACTGAACAGAAAATCATGCTTCTTCCAAAGTGCTACATATTCTGAAGTTTTTTTTTATTAACACGTGATATATAATTTATAAAAATCTAGCCAGATGATACTTTCCTGAACATTTCTGAGAACTAGATTTTAACAAATCTATTTCTATTTAAATTTAAAAGAATGCAAATATGTTTACAAGTCTAGAAATATGTATGTTGGAGTTTAAAATGTGATTGAATAAATTTTCAGGAGTTAAACCACTTATTTTTAGAATGTAAAGTAGGTTTTAATTTTAGAATTTCCTAAAATGAATTAAAAAATACAAATGCTGCTTTTCCATACCATGTCAGAACTTTGGGAAATAGTTCGGTTTGAGTTATTCATGAACACAAATGATTTCATTAATATTTAAAGTCCTTGTTGTCATCATATTATAAAGGATTTTTTTTTATGAACTCTGGATTCTTTCTTTGTATACCTGCCACAGCATCCAGTCCATGTGATTTCATTCCTTAAATTCCCTGAGAGTGAGACTTGGAGAAAGGGGACAGCAGAGAAGTGGGAAATGTTGGACGATTGTCCTGTGACATTTGTTATGATTAATATCTCTGCCCAGTTGAGTGCTTGTGAGTTAAGTATCATGTACGTTGCTAAAAGTTCTGTCTCCATGGCTGTATGGTTTCACTGTCAACTTCATTGCATGCAGGCATAACCCAAAACTTAACTTTAAATGCTTAAAAAGGTAAAGAATTAGTTGTAAATTTTAGATTAAAATTAAACCAGATTTTGTTTCATTTCATTAACTTTTAGAAATCACAAGAAATTTAGAAGTCTCTCTCTCTCTCTCTCTCTCTCTCTCTCTCTCTCTCTCTCTCTCTCCCTCTCTCCCTCCTTCCGTTCCTCCCTCCCTCCTTCCCATACTCCTTTCATATGCTTAATACTTAAAAGCTTCTCTCCATTCCTTCCTTCCTGGAGCAGGGGAATGGAGATTGGAAATTGTCCCAGGACACTCCATCATCAGAACTCACATCACCCTAACTCTATGAGATGTCAACTCAGCACTTCCAGACCTTATTCTTTCCAACAGTAACAATAAAACAATAAGCTGCCTCTTTTTAAAAATTTTTTATTAGATATTTTCTTTATTTACATTTTAAATGTTATCCCCTTTCCTAGTTTCCCCTCTGAAAATCCCCCATACCCACCCACTTCCATTCCTGGTCCTGGCATTCCCCTATACGGTGGCCTAGAGCCTTCACAGGACCAAGAGCCTCTCCTCCCATTGATGGCCGACTAGGCCATCCTCTGTCACATATGCAGCTAGAGCCATGTGTCCCACCATGTGTTTTCTTTGATTGGTGGTTTAGTTCCAAGGAGCTCTGAGGGTACTGGTTAGTTCATATTGATGTTCCTCCTATGGTGCTTCAGTCCCCTTCAGCTCCCTGGGTATTTTTCTGGCTCCTTCATTAGGGAGCCTGTGCTCTGTCCAATGAATGACTGTGAGCATCCACTTCTGTATTTGCCAGGCACTGGCAGAGCCTCGAAAGAGACAGCTATATCAGGCTCCTGTCAGCAGGCTCTTGTTGGCATCTGCCTAGTGACTGGGTTTGGTGGTTGTTTATGGGGTGGATCCCCAAGTGGGGCAGTCTCTGGTTGGTCATTTCTTCAGAATGAGCTGCCTCTTAAAGGCAATGACATGGTTTTCTCTCTGTGATCAACAGCAGATGTTGTTATGCTCTTGAACTGCATTTTGTCCAGAACTAGCATCCCACATGCGTATTTTACCTCCTTCTCTCCCTACTTTCCCTGTATCTTTTGTGAATGCTTTCCTCTAGGTCTATATATTGGCATGCCCTGGTGTTTCTTTCTTGGCTCATTTTCCATTTTACAGGCAAACATATTGGATTTCCAAGTCATTTCAGGCAGATCCTCCTCAGGGTCTCCCCTGAGTTAAGACTTATATAGTCTTGTGGCTATTTATAATCTTTCCTGAGAGACCTTCCCTCCACTCTCCAGTCACTTTCTACAGTTTTATCAGGTTTTACTTTGTCATGGCATTTCCTATTACTATCTGCTTGTTCATATGCTTCTTGTCAGTCTTCCTATCCCTTCTACTAGGATATGTAGAAGGATACGACTCTGGTCATAGCTAGGTGCGTGATGAATATTGTAATCCCAGCACTTTGAAAGTAGATGTCAGAAGATCAGGAATTCAAAGTTCTCCTGGCCTGAGTAGTGAGTTCAAGGCCAACATGGACTGTACGAAACCCTTTCTCAAAAAGAAAAGAAAGAGAAGGAAGGTTCGATGGACCAAACATCAAAGCAAAAACCAAAACAATACAAAAATTCCCTCTCGGTGTAATCACCATTGCATTTCCAAACATTAGAATAGGTGAGAGCATCCAGTTTATTCTCCCTGTAACTATTCCATCTCCTCATTTAACAGATCAGAAAATTAAGATTAGGTTCAGTAAAGTGACTTGCTCAAAGCTTAGAAATTTGGTGAATACAGTTGCCATGTAAATACAAAAGCAAGTTGTTGAATAGAGACATGTGGAGGAGGTGGAGGAGGCTTTGCTAAGATGACAACCTTGGGAAGAAAGGGTGTCCCATTAGTCCTAAGGTTGAAAAAGGCATTTCATTTAGAAAATGAAGCCTGTCAGAGCCTAGGTGTAAGAAGCCACATGAGTCCCAGAGAACATAAACCTTCATTATGGGTTTTAGCCAAAGTAGTACCCTGACCACAGGCATATTTGTATCTGTAAAAGATGTTAAAGAAGACAAAGCCATATGAACTTTGTTCTTCTGTGTGATGACAGGGGGGTTAAAAGAACTCTTAGAGAGTAATGTCAAAAGAAGCACATCCAACCTTGAGCTAAATAGGGTGAGGGACTCCCTCTTCCTCACAGAGGCATACCACAGCTGGTATGGAAGCAATCAAGCATTTAGAGGTCTCCCTGAATAGAAGAACAGACTACTTGACCTTCAGACCAGGTGTTTCCTGCTGGATTAGAGCCAAATAAAGTTTAAATATTAATCTATCCCTGATGGCCATAGCTGAATCTCTTAACTTGAGTAAGCACTCTTTATAACGCTGATCTTCTGTAACCTATATATTTGTGAGGGATTGGTTTACAGGCTTCTCTGTAGATACTAAGCTGAAACAGGTTTGAGTCTTGTCTGAGTCAGGGTTTCTATTCCTGCACAAACATCATGACCAAGAAGCAAGTTGCGGAGGAAAGGATTTATTTGGCTTACATTTCCACATTGCTGTTCATCACCAAAGGAAGTCAGGACTGGAATTAAAGCAGGTCAGGAAGCAGGAGCTGATGCAGAGGTCATGGAGGGATGTTCTTTACTGGCTTGCCTCCCCTGGCTTGCTCAGCCTGCTCTCTTATAGAACCAAGACAACCAGCCCAGAGATGGCACCACCCACAAGGGGCCCTCCCCCCTTGATCACTAATTGAGAAAATGCCTTACAGCTGGATCTCATGGAGGCATTTCCCCAACTGAAGCTCCTTTCTCTGTGATAACTCCAGCCTGTGTCAAGTTGACACAAAATTAGCCAGTACAAGTCTTTTACATAAAGCAGAAAAGCATCTGTGTCTAACCTGCAGCACCCTTCTGTATACTATATCCTGTATACTATATATCCTCTCTAGATCATTTTCTATATCTCACATGGCATCAGTTCTGTCAAAAGAGTTGCCATGCTGTAATTTTTAGGACTACTAATAGGAAAAAGTCTGTGCATATTCATAAAGCTATAACTTGTTTTCAGTTGGCAATTGGAAGATGAAATCTTCAAATGATATAGAGGGCACAGCATCCTACCACCCTACAAAAAGCACCCTCACCTGCTTGTGCACAGAAATTAGAAAGGTACTCACTCAGGCTGATGGTGTGGTTTGTCTACGAGCTCCTGTTAGAGCCAAAAGGCTTACCTTTTCTTTGTCAGTAACAAGTCAACTTGTTTTCTCTTGTCATTTTACTGGCGAGCCCTGCTAGTCACTCCTTCCCAGCTGTCTTCTACCACCTAACCTCTTCTAAGGAGAGGTTAGGGATAAATTTCCCAGATTTTTAATATTATAAGTCCTAACCACAACACAAAGTATTACTTTGCGTGCATTCTTTTCTTTGTATAATAGAATCATATTGATTTTTATTGAACATAATTTACATATGGATTTTGATATCTTAATCATAAAATATTTTTTAAAAAAAAATCTCAGTGCAAACCCTACACATAATATCCAGCATATTTAATTCACCCAAAGCCTGGAAGTTTATGTAATCCAAAAAGACTTAATGACCCCATAAATTTATACTTTGATTTTGAATATATTTTGGCAAACAAGGAGAATATGAGATTAGAAGTCATTCTGGCTTCCACACTTGATTTATATTTATTTGTGAACTGTGGTTCCATTGGCTGGAATGCATTGGAAACTGGTGCTAATGAGATTTAAGTCCCTGTGAAAACTGAATCTCAGATGCCATCACGTTCTAAAGTGTGATTTTTTCTCTCACTTTTTTCAGTTTTATTTCTAAAATAATTATTATGTTAATCTATTTCTAACAATCCCAAATATGCCACCAGTTTTAAATTCAATAATCTTTTATGAGACAGGCAAGACCCAAGTGCAATTAACCCTTAGTTACTACCTCAGAAAAATCTGTATATACCAGCAGGCTGGTGGCTGTCATTTGGATGTGCTAACTGGGAGGTGATAAAACTTTTGGGGAGGGGCCCTTGCTTCATTGGAAGTGTGTCCTTAAAAAGTTTGCCCATCTCTCTATTTCAGTTCAAAATGTGACTATTTCTCCTACGTGCTTTCTGCTGTGATATGTCACCCTCACCTAAAGCCAGATCAATGGAGCTGTCCAGGGTTGGACTTGAACTTCCCAAACTGAGTGAAATGAAGTTTCCTCCAGGATTTTACTGTAACATAAAACTGAGCAACCTGTAGACATGCCTAGGTGTCTGTAGCATTGTACTCCTTAAAATAAAAGAAGAGGTGGGTAGCTCTATTGTTTTCATATTAATGTGTGTGGAGGGTTTTCCTATGAATGGGGGTTTTCTAATTATGTTTTTAGTCTATTTAAAACAATAACTTACATGAAAATTTTATCTAGTCAAAGCAATTGAATATTCTCAGTTCTAATTGTATAATCAACACTTTTTAACGAAACAGCCACTGCCTTGTTGTAGCACATAGGCATAGGTTAGCAGGTTTACTATTATTCTCTTTTAAACAATATAGAGCTTCTACATGTTTCCTTGCCCTCTTTCTCTTTCTTTTACAAATGTTCAGCTGAGATATTTTTTTCTGGGCATGTTAAATTCCAAGACACTCCAACACCAAACCTATGTCTACCATGGTGAATTCTCAAACTTATTTTCTGTCTCCTTTCCCATGTCATATTTACCAAGGTTATTTGTGAGTTACACTATACTGTAAAAAATTATTTTTAAGGCTAACTTAGTAGTGGGAAATTCTGTCATCTTCCTTTCCAATATTTAGAACAGATAAAATACTACCTGATACAGAACTTGCGTGATGGTAGATTTTTCTTATTATTATTTAAAATGTAATGTTCTGAGCCATGAACATGAACACCTGTTAGTAAACCCCAATTCTGCATGCTGCCAAGTTCAGATGTATGTGCATGGGGCTTTGCAGCCCTGTTGTAGTTGAAGCAATTTGAGTAGCATGACTGATTGATAGCACAGGCTTCAGAAATAATCACTGCCCTCACAGTCATTAGACAATCAGAATTTGCGTCTAGAACCATAAAAATAAAAGACAAACATGTAAACCCAAGGAAACTGCTTACTATTATATAGTTAATCATCTAGTTCTGTGTAGGTCTGCGTCAACACAGATTGATGGAGTCATAGAATTTTGTTAGACAATATGAAAACTCATTTACAGGTTTTATTGCTGTTCATCATCACTTACATCCACAGTCCAGAGGCACTCCATTGTTGTGAATAACAATTGAGAGTCATGGTTGTCCATGTCTGGTATAGAAGTAGAATTTTTCACTGATAGGTATTTTCTTCTAATTACAACCATCAGTTCCCCGTTATCATGGGCCTCTATGTGCTGACTCTTGCTTTCTTTACTGAACATCAAACCAGAAGGAGCAGCTTTGATGTGCTGCAAGATACTCAGTACCCACGCCTCTCTTGTTCTGTTTCTATTCAGAGTCCGCTAAGGATTAGACTATGCTCATCCCATAGTTTGATGACTTGCTATCTCACCTGTGTAGGGGAAAAAAAAAATCAAACAGAAAATAAAATCTATAATCAACAATCAGGGAAAGGGGTAAAGAAAGGAGACATATTCCTGGGGAGGGTATAGTCATTGGCTTACTGCCAGTACACCAAACTTACCATGACAAGCAACCAGAGACTACTGTGGTCATGTTGGATTTTATCTACTGGTTATCTCAAAGTTCTACAGCAGGCATGGCTTGTTTCTTGGATTTTTTTAAAACAACCTGTAGGAAATTTTCACAGTATCTACAGTAACATTTCTAAGAAAGAACATTATATGATGTTCTGCATTACATACGCATTTTGTGTTTCTTACTTGCAAATTTTTCACTATAATCTTGAAAGATGATATTATATTTCCCTTGTTTCTCTCCCTTCTTTCCATGTTTAATCTTTCCTTTTGTGTGTGTGTGTGTGTGTCAGTTTTCTATTACCATAAAGAATACTTGAAACAATCAACTAATAAGTTGAAATGATTAGCCAGTGTGGTGGCACGTACCTGTGATCTCAGCACATAGGTGGCAAAGGCAGAGAGGTTAGGAGTTCATGCCAGGCTGACCTGCCTGATATCTTGTCACAGAAGTAAAAGAAAGGCACTAATTTTTATTTGTGATTGTTCCATCCCTCAGTCAGGTGGAACCTCTGCTTTTAGATCCTTTTGGGGTAGTTGTGCTTTGAATGAGAATGGCCCCCATAGGCTCATATCTGTAAGTGTTTGGTTGGTTCCCTGTTGGTGGACTGCTTAGGAAAGTAGAATCTATGGCCTTGTTGAGGTGTATTCCTGAGGATGGACTTGGCGGTTTCTAAAGCCTGTGCCAGGCCCAGTCTCCAGCTCTCTGCCTCTTGCTTGTGGATCAGATGTAAACTCTCAACTATTGCTTGCTCTAGTGCCATGCCTGCCTGCCTGCTGCCAGGTTTCTGAGTTTGAAGGGCATAGACTCACCCTCTGAAACTGTAAGCAAATTCCCAATGAAATGATTTTTATTATAAAGTTTATTATAAAGTTTCTATCATAAACTTTATAATGAAGTTTATTGTAATTGGTCATGATATCCCTTTACAGTAATAGAACAGTGACTAAGACAACAGTAGTACTGGGAAGCGATAGCGATGGTCTCAGGAGGGAGCTTACTGCTCCTCTTGTGGCCAGAAAGCAAAGGGGTCTGGGGACCAGTATTTCTTTCCTTCAAGGGCACTCCTTCATTACCTAAAGACACTTCTAAAGAGATCTGCACCTGCCAATAAGATCAACTTAGGGACTAAGCCTTTAACAAGGGCCTGTGGGAGACTTTCCAGCTCTGAAACACAGTATTCTTTGCCTTTCTCAGTTTCTTTTCTATTTAAAAAGTAGGAAGGAGATCTGAGGCCCTGTCTATCCTTTTGAAGTTTAACAGAAGAGTTCACACATGAAAACCAGCCTTGTAGATTTCAAAGATTGGGGGTTCCCCCACCCCTAACCTATTGGCTCCTGGAGCCTATTTTATGGAATGTATACTAATAGAATCACGACAAGAAATAGGGATCTTGTCACTGATTGGAATCTAAAGAGTTGGGTATTTATTGTCATTTAAATGAGACATTTAAGTGATTGATGGCACCCTCCCTCCTTGCCTCAAATTCCAAGTACAATCACTCTAGATAGTATTTTTTTAAATAAAATTCCGTCCTTCTACCTCCTTTTAATCCAAAGGAGAGTATTTCCTCTTCAGCCCACACATTGCATTACTGGGAAAATGATTTTGGGGAAGAATAAGATGAAGCCCAAAGAACTGAACCTGAAACTCAGATACTCTGAATGAAACAGACAATCTTGGGGTTAGAAATTTATAATGCAACATTGAAAGGTTTGTTGATTTTACATAGGAATGTCATTTTGTTCAAAGATGTTGGGCAAGTAAAGGTACAAACATTGAATGGAAGGCTCTTTAAAGTTCTGTCCTAGACAATACTTTTGTTCGGATTGAGAGTTTTAAATTTCGAATGATAAAGACATGTTAAGTTACCATACTGCTATCTGATACTGTTTCTATTTTCTTGTCTTTTCTATTATCCCTGCTCCTCCCTCACACCCTCCTTCCCTCCTTCCCTCCTTCCCTCCCTCCCTCCCTCCCTCCCTCCCTCCCTCCCTCCTTCCCTCCTTCCCTCCTTCCCTCCCTCCCTCCCTCCCTCCCTTCCTTCCTACCTTTATCTCTCTCTTTCTCTTTCTCTGTTGCTAGAAGTTAAAGCCAGAGCTTTGCACATGCTAGGCTATCATCCTAATTCTTTCTCTAGACCTGTCTTTGAAATGTCTGGAGTTGTAGCAGGGTTTGGGGGGACATGAATGTGGGAGTGCATATTTTTCTCTGTCGGGCTTGTTTAGCAAGATCAGAAGTAATCTTAGTATTCGTCCATTGATGCTTAAGGAGTTCCTGTGCCTTTCCTTTAGAACATCTG
This sequence comes from Mus pahari, assembly GCF_900095145.1. Classification (NCBI taxonomy): domain Eukaryota; kingdom Metazoa; phylum Chordata; class Mammalia; order Rodentia; family Muridae; genus Mus; species Mus pahari. Next base: position 14,435,266 of record NC_034593.1, on the reverse strand, counting down.
GGATTTGTTTTTGCTTTGTGGGGTTTTGAAGTGATATAGATCTTGGTAGAGGGCACTGAACCAAGGATGTCCTCTGAAGGTGATGCCTTCCCTTATTCAGCACCTTTCCATGTCACTAATTCCTAGTGTTGGACTTTCAGCTTCCTAATCTCCTCCATGCTGTTTTGAGCCCTTTCTACAATCAGCCAACATCACAGAGTTTCTCCCACAGAGATGTCCTCGCATTAGTTTACCCACCTGTGGAAAAGCTGCTCAGTTTTATCTCTTTGTACTCTTGTTATGTTCTGGTTTGTATCTTCAAAAATATTTAGAATTGTTTAAAAGAGGCTTGGCCCCTTTAAAAAGCAGCTTCAGCAGGCAGGATGACAGAGGCAGTGATGAAAACCAAAGCTGTTGAGAGCTGCAGCTGTCTGGTCCTTTCGTATGCAGATTTATGGAGTTGGGAGGGAGCTAATGGAAGGCTCCTGAGAGAGTCTGCAAACACTGAAAAAGAGGGGCCTCAGGCTCAGACTCAGGCTCAGGCTCAGGCTCCTGGTGTTTTCAGGCTCACTCAAGAAATCAGTAGCAGCTAGAAATGGACAAGATGTTTTACAATCCAAATACTGTTACCTGGTCCAATTTCCTCTTCTACAAAAATGTAGAAGTGATTTGCTGAAGGTCACAGACATAGCAAATAGAGCTCCAGAATACTTCTGGGGGCCAAGTGTGCTGGGGAACACTTATGAAATCCAGATGTGCTATACACATCTGTTGTCTTCTAGCACAAGTCAAAAGGTTAGAAATCAGGGTGAGAGTGCCAGTGGCCATGGAACACGGGCTGGAAAGAGTGTCATGATGTTGCCCACATAACCTGAAAAGATTTTTCCAGAAAAGAATTTCAACACAAGCCAGTATGAAGCAGAGTTGGAATTTATTACAAAGAAAGCTTACTATAGATTTAAGCGCAGGGTTTAATAGAAAGATAAAGAGGCACTGGTGGTGAGGGTGGGGTAAGATATATCCAGACATCTACTCCCAGGCTATAGGTTTCTTAAGAGAATCTGTCTTTTAATATGTTTGGAATAGTTACAATTACATATAGTTTTACATATACATATAGTCATACACATACACATACATATACATATGGTTTTAGTTGCTTTTTGAGGTTATATCTCAAAGGATTTTAAGGAACTTAAAATTTTAAGGAACTTAAATGGACAATAGAGTGGTTCTGGAGGTGAGTTGGATGGAATTATAGATGATGAGATAAAACCCCAAATCACAGTGATTACATGAGAAATTGAGAGTTTTTTTTTCCTGTAAGTAAAAGTATATCAGCTTATTTGTGATATCATAGATTTTTTATATCTGGGAAAGAAGAAAGGACATATACACTTAAGCATAACTCATTTGAGATATCTTTATATAAAAGGCAAATTTTCTCTGTGTACTCAAGCTTCATAGCAAATGTTATCAATTGTGCTGAAAGTGTTGGCTAAGCTGGTAAGCAACTTCAACTAGAATTCAGGGTAAGGGGCTCAACTGTCTGTCTGACTGACTGTCTATCCATCTAATCTTTCTATCCCAATTCAAAGAGATAGACAAGCAAATCCTGTTGCATAGTAACAGGCCCTTAGCACAAACTACTCCATGGTGGAAGTACCATTCAGGCCATAGATCTCAGCACATAGACAGTACCACCTACCAAAATGAAGACAAAGACCTGATTCATCAAAGGTCATAGCTCTGGGAAAGCTTCGAAATACACTGATCTTACTTTTTACATTCTCTAGTTCTGCTCCTGACTAACTGTTCTTCTTAACTGAAGGATGTTAACCCAAAATGTAGTGTTATTTTGTTGGTTGGTTGGTTGGTTGGTTTTCTTTGTTTTTTCATGGTTGTGTGTGTGTGTGTGTGTATGGATGGATGGATGGATGTGCTTAAAAGCTTACCCTGAAAAAGCCTCAGTGCTACACTGGAATCCTGAACAGCCAAAAGAAAAGGATGTATAATATTAGGAATGTGAGGAGTGAGGCATTTCTTGGTGAGTCACCTCCCTATGTCCAGAAATCAAGAAACTCTGTGAACCCCATATCTTTTCTTTCTTTGGACACCTAATAATACCAGAACAAGTAATTAAATCATTGACCATTAGTGATCAATTCCCCCTTTAGCTTCTGTCCTTGGAGGTTAATGGAGGGAACCTTGGAAAGTTTAGCTCTTTAATCATCATATGAAAACTGACTCCATCCTGCGGAATGTACCAAAAGTACCAAAAAGGAAGCTCCTACATCCAAGAAACTCCAAGGGTTTGAAGAGCTCTATGGCAGGAACCAGAGTCAAAGACCAACTATTAAAACAGAAAATCCATGGATAAGTGATTATTCTAGTACCCTAAATACAGGGGTTTAGCAACCCTGTCTCATAAACCAGGATAAGAGGCCAGATACATATTTTAAAACACTGTGCCCAACCACTTGTGTTTATAAATGTAGCATGCTTACCATCCTTCAGATGAGCAACTCAGTAGACTAACTCACAAAAACTCAAGAATTTAGGGTTGTAATCACAAAAGAAGTCATTTGAAATGCACTCACTGATAAGTGGATATTAGCCCAGAAACCTAGAATACCCAAGATACAATTTCCAAAACATAAGAAAATCAAGAAGAAGGAAGACGAACACGTGGATACTTCATTCCTCCCTAAAATAGGGAATAAAATACACATGGAAGGAGTTGCAGAGACAAAGTTTGGAGCTAAAACGAAAGGATGGACCATCCAGAGACTGCCCCATCCGGGAGTGCATCCTATAATCAGCCACCAAATGCAGACACTATTGCATATGCCAGCATGATTTTGCTGAAAGGACCCTGATATAGCTGTCTCTTGTGAGGCTATGCCAGTGCCTGGCAAATAGAGAAGTGGATGCTCACAGTCATCTATAGAATGGAACACAGGGTCCCCAATGGAGGAGCTAAAGAAATTACCCAAGGAGCTGAAGGAGTCTGCAACCCTATAGGTGGAACAACAATATGAACTAACCAGTACCCCCAGAGCTGTGTCTCTAGCTGCATATGTAGCAGAAGATGGCCTAGTCAGCCATCATTAGGAAGAGAGGTCCCTTGATCTTGCAAACTTTATATGCCCCATACAGGGGAACATCAGGGCCAAGAAGTGGGAGTGGGTGGGTAGTGGAGCAGGGCGGAGGGAGGGTATAGGGGACTTTTGGGATAGCATTTGAAATGTAAATGAAGAAAATATCTAATAAAATAATTTTTAAAAAAAGAATTTAGGGTTGTAGATTATTACCATGTGTAAAACTCAGGACTAGTCATATGACAAGACAGGTAGGACAAAGGTTGCGCATATCCTAGTCATCTCTTATGCTTTTAGGAAGTCCTTCAGTGAGGATTGGACATTCTTCCCTGTCCTATCCAGTTCAGGCTGTTATACTAATAGTAAACAGGACAGTCTAAATGACATATTCTTTTTCTTACAGTTGTAAAGATTGAAATGTAAGATTTTGGTGCTTGCAGGGGAAGGGTCTTGGGGAATATACTTTTCAAGTCACTTAATCAGCCATCTTCTTGATGTGGCTTAATATGAGGGAAAGAGAGCTAGCACTCTCTGATTCCTCCTTTGTAAAAGGACTAAACCTACCCAGGAGGGCTCATATACATAATTAATCTTTTCCCCAGGGCCCTGCCTCCAACTACCAATAGAATAAGGTCTAGATCAACATTTGAATTGGAGAAGATCATAGCCCTAACACTTGCTTAGATCAATAGGTATGAACAAGTACTTTCACCTGTACTTTGACATCTAGATTTGGGGTTAGGGGGGTATTTATATAAGCCTGATAGAATCATGATCGTGAGGTTGAACTCAAAATCCATTTTCCTTCATCTTCATTGAGTAATATCATATAACTCAAGGCCCCAACCATCTAATCACACAATTGGTTTTTCTGATGTCTAAGTCCCACCTTAAGTCATCTAAATTATCAAAGTAACTATGACACTTTTCACTGATGAAATTCTAGGGATGAGAAAGATATGTAATATCCAGGAATAATTTTTTATTGTTCAATGACTTTATTACTCTATCAACTTTAAAAGTTGTATTTATTATTATGTGTGTCTATGATATGCATGAGTTGGGGGTATGCTTGTGCCATGGTGCACATACAGAGATGAGAGAACTGTGTAGATTCAGTTCTCTCCTGTTATCTTTATGTAGGTTCTGGGTCTCAAATGTGGGTCCTCAGACATGCCCAACAAAGCACTTTATACTAATCTATTTACATATGTTTAAATGGTGCAGTATGTAGCAATATTTTACTAAAGAATATACTTTGTTTTAGGAAAAGGTAGACAAAAATGTTTGTAAACAACTATTCTAACTAGCAGCTCTTTGAGAAAGAAGACTACTTGCTATGCTGCCTGCCAGGGTAATTCTGCATGCAGATTCTGGGGTGTTGTGACTACTAATGAAACCATGAAAAATAAGCCATTTGTGTCACTATCATGAAGGACAGGGCATTATGGTGTCTCTTGGATGATTTTGTGTGACTATTCTTCCCTAGAGAATTCAGCATCTCGAATAAGTAATGTAGTTGTAATATAAGGCACCACTAGCAACGTAAATAGCTCACAGATGAGTGCAAGATGTTTCCTTCAGCTTAGCACATGTGTCACCACCACATCTCAATCTTGAAAAAGTAGGTGATCCCAGAAAATAACAAAGGAGACCTAGGGCCCTGATGGCCCAGCTTCTGAGAATTCTGATTGTCAGACAACTTCCAGTCCTTCAAGTGTTGACCATGCATGAAGCTATTTCAAGTTGACTGAAATATGAGTCCATATCAGAATCTAAACCAAATGTCAGTCAAAAATTTTATGACATCCTAAAACTTTGGTTTTTATTTATTTCTGCTTTTTATAGCTAGTTCTAAAGCTCTGTTTTGCCTTTGCCTCTAAGGCCTTACACCTTGCCAGACTGCTTGACTTTCTTTGATATCTGTATGTCTCAGGGATTTTTTTTCCTGCCTCCCCTGAGCTTAATTTTTCCATATGTAATGATATCATGGTAATATTTATTTTGGTTTGTTTTGGAGAATTTTAATAACTTTTTAATATTGTTGTTGATACAAAGCCTTACTATGTAATGCAAGTTGGCTTTGAAAATATGATACACTGTTTCTGTCTCCTGAATACTGGAATCACAAGTGTGTGCTCCAAATTCGTTCAATGAGTCTTTGTGTGTAAAACATAGAAAACAGCATCTGGACAAAAATAAACATTGTGAGCTTCTTAGCCCTTGTTATTTTTCTGTAATGTTCTCAAGTATGAATGTTGCACCTTTAACAACAAGATGTGTTTCTCCACACATCTGAATTATAAGGGCAAGTCATTTTTCCTGTCTTATAGCTACAATTCTGGCTTAGAACATTTTTAATTCTCAAAGTCACTCATTCTTTTCTTTTCTTCCTCCTCCTCCTCCTGTTGTTGTTGTTCTCCTCCTCCTTCCCCTCCCCTCCTCCCCCTCCCCTCCTCCTCCGCCTCTTCCTCCTCCTCCTCCTCCTCCTCCTCCTCCTCCTTCTTCTTCCTGGTAAATTGCTTTTTATTATTTAAAATATATCTTCTGTGATACTTTCCAGGCCTTTCTGCTTTCCCAGGGCTCAGTACAAAATGCTTCTCATTCTCTGTCAATCACATGTGTTTGGATGTGTATGTGTGTGTGTGTGTGGGGAGGGGCGCTTTGACCACTTCTGTTCTCGGGGTACATCATCAACTGATATCCAATAGGTCTCTGCTGAGGTAATGTGAATTCCAAAACTGGAACCTATGCAGCCTCAGTCTTCCAGACCTAACAAAATTTATAATGTCCTCAGCATGCAATTGAAAAATCAGAGTTCAGTCTAAAGGTCAGCCCAGTAAAACTCGGGCCAAAGAGTTCTCAGTATCTTCTTCCTTATTGTTGCATTTTATATAAAAATGAGAGTCAGGATACGTTTGATAGAGCCAGGTATGGTGAGGTGGGAGGGCTGCCTCAGTGGGCCCATGCTGAGATGCTGAGGCATCCCTTCCCCCAAGAACTGACTATTCAAGAGGTCTAGTATAGAATAGAGCTTATTTAGGGCATTGGAAGGGGAGTTGAGAAGGGAGGAGAGAGAGAGAGAGAGAGAGAGAGAGAGAGAGAGAGAGAGAGAGAGAGAGGAAGAAGAGGAGGAAAAGGAAGAGGAGAGCAGAGGGAGAAAGGGAGAAAGAGAAGAGGAGAGGCCATCTAGGAACATGTGGAGAGAGAGGGGAAGGGGAAGGTGAGAGAGAGAGTTAGGCAGACAGGGAGAGTAAGAGAGTAAGAGAACAAGGAGAGGTCAAACAGCCCCTTTTCTAGTAAGCCAGGTAACTGCTGGGGAGCACCTAGAAGGAATGCTAACACTTGTCACTTTCTCTTACTGTCTAATACTGCTTTGTGTTTATCAGCTTTCTGTCCTGATAATTAATAACTAAGGCAATCAACTTATAAAGAGAAAATATTTTTTAGGTCAGTTTCGGAGGTTCTAGTCCATGGTTAAGCATACATGCTTATTGCTTAAAGTATTTTTTTTTTAACTTTTCAGTGGCTCTTTGTGAATTTTGCATCATATAGCTCAGTCCCACTCATCTCACTGTCCCTCTATATCTACCCTCTGTCCTTGCAAACTTCCTTCAAAAGAAAATAAGATAAGATAGAATAAACAAAACAAAGAGAAAACATCTTGTTGTGAAAACTATAGTCTGTCACAGTGTGTCACATTTTGTCCACACATCTTTACTTGCAAAAGTTCATTGCAATGAATCAAGGTTATGGTTCTAGACCTCTGGTTTCTACTACCTTATCAATACTGGAGCTTCACTGGGGCACCCCTCGGATATTCTGTTGTTGCCATGTGTTATAGAGATCCTACGGTTTTGGATCTATAGGAGTGGCCCTTTCAGGAACTCTAGTAGATCATAGATGGGGTAGATGTTGGGGTGGGACAACTCAAAGCCCTGTCTCTGGGCCTGAGAAATAGTTGAGTTGTTCAGCCTACCAGTTCTTCTGTACCTGCACCACTAGGGTGAGCTTTCTAGCAATGCCCCCAAATTCTATAACTAGTGAGGGGTAGGGACAGATCTCCTGCTTTTATGTCCTGAGGCAGGCTCACTTATGCCTTTGTCACGATGGCCAGCCCTACTGTGCTGCTCAGGTGAGGTGCAGGACCAGCTCTCTCAAATGCTGTAGCCAGTGATGGGCAAGGAGAGCTCTCCTGCTCATATCCCCAGGGCTAACTCTCCTGCCAGCCTCAGATGGAGAAGTCAGGAGTGGGAGGTATCTGTCCCTTGTCCAAGCCACTCCGCAGCAGACTAGGGGCAGGCTTAGTTCTTCTTCACTTGCCCCTTAGGACTGGCTCACCTGTTCCCTGCCATCAATGTCTGTTCTACCATGCTTCCCAGATGGGTGGGGCCACCTCAGCACAGTGCCTCATGCAGCAGTCCTGAGGACCAGGGACATCTACATGGCCTTTGATGGTAACACAGGCCTGGGATATGAACACAGACCCCATCTACCTATCATAGAACCATAGATCCAGAAATAAACCCTAGGAGAAATATGGGTCTAGATTTCTCTATTGCCTCGGTCTCCATCACACATTCACTCACCATAGTGATGCTGAGAGCAGGTGTTTGGGTGTCTTCCTTTGAGCCGCCCCAGCTGGAGGCCTGCTGGAAGTTTTTGGTACGTGGTCTGTATCATATGGCAGTGGTAGAGACAATATCACAGAGTGTCTTAGTTTTACTAAGAGGGTTTTACTGCTGTGAACAGATACCATGGCCAAAGCAACTCTTATAAAAACATTTAGTTGGGGATGGCTTACAGGTTCAGAGATTCAGTCCAGTAACATCAAGGTGGGAGCATGACAGTGTCCAGGCAGGCATGGTTCAGGAAGAGGTGAAAGTTCTACATCTTCATCTAAAGGCTGCTAGCAGAATACTTGCTTCCAGTCAGCTGGAAGAGGGTCTTAAAGCTGAGGGTCTTTGAGATGAGGGTCTTAAAGCTGACACCCACAGTGACACACCTACTGTGACAGGGCCACACCTTCTAATATTGCCACTTTCTGGACCAAGCATATACAAACCATCAAACCATCACATTGCCACCCCCCTGGGCCAAGCATATACAAACCACCACACAAAGCCTACTAACTTACTTGGTTTACATAGCCTATCAACTTACCTGGGAGAGAGAGAGAGAGAGAGAGAGAGAGAGAGAGAGAGAGAGAGAGGAGAGAGGAGAGAGAGGAGAGAGAGGAGAGAGAGAGCAGAGAGGAAGGAAAAAAGGCTGGGATCTTACAATTCTGTACATATCTTCCAATGACCTAAAATTCTCCCTTCTGCTCCTACCTGGTTTTACTATATCCCAGTAGCTCTTCCCTAGGGATCAAGATGTAAACACATGGATATTTGGGGATAATTAAGATGCAGCAATGTCACATATATGCACTAACTTTAGCTTCCTTTTTATATTCAATTCTAACAATCCTAACTATTCACAGAGTAAGAAAGAGTAACCACTTAATCCCTAGGTCCAATAATTCTCTGGCAGTGTTCAACATCATGATGAAAGGACAGGGCAAGGAGAGTATATGCTTTTTATGGCTTTTGGCCAGTTTTCTCTCTCATGGGAAGGACTGGCAAATATATTTAATACCAAACTTCATTCATTGTTATGAACATAATGATCTACCCTGAGTATTTTTCTGTTCTCTCCTCACTCATAATATTCCCAGTTTGGAAATTGTCATAAAGATTTAGAGTCAGGGTAGGTGAGATGGCTTAGCAGTTATTTGCACTGGCTGCTCTTGAAGAAGACCCAACTTTAGTTTCCAGGATTGACATGATAATCTTGGCAACCACTAGTAACTTCAGTTCTAAGGGAGTCAACTCCACAGGCTCCAGGCACACATAGTACACATATATGTCTATGTGTAGACAAAACATTCTCACACATAAAATAAATCTCAAAACTTATTTTGAATATTTAGAATCAGGTTTTTGTGTCTGTTTGAGTTATGTCTGAAGTAGACATCAACTCAAAGAAGATATTTGTAAAATGTACCTAGAAAATCCTTGTTGGAAAGTTGAGCTTTGAGTTGGAAAAGGAAAAGTCCTCCAATGAAGAATTTGTTAAGTACATTTGCATTACAGAAATGAGAGTTTCTTCTTATACATACATTCCGTGTCCAAGCGATCAGAATCAAATGCAGTTATTTTTGCTGAAAACAAAACAAAGTCTAGAGACCATGAGGGTATGGCTTTCACACACATTTTTTTTGATAACAAGAACTACTAAAAAGAACTCTGCCAAAACTGCAACCTTGGATAAGAGTTGTGACAGTCTTGCATGAAGTAATTGTGTAGGGTGCATATCTAGCAATAACCCTTGTCCTTACTTTTTAAAGCTAGGGATATTGTTGAAAAACAAATTAATTAATTTTTATTCATCTTTAAACCATTGCATTCTTTACATCACTGAATATCCCTAGAGTCAGCTTTGATACATCTATACTGGATTGCAATCCTTTGTCATTCATTCTTTAATGAACTCTTTTAGAGTCTTTCTCTCTCTCTCCTAGATATAGAAAAAAAGAAAGGAAGTAAGGAAGGAAGGAAGAAAGAAAGAAAGAAAGAAAGATAGATAGATAGATAGATAGATAGATAGATAGATAGATAGATAGATAGATAGATACTATTTGCATGTCAGCTATCATTTAGGATGCTATCCCATGAGGAAGTAAGAGAACTGGAGTAGTGATACCTCAGTTTTTGTTAGGTGTATTTGTGAGGAAACTCATTCACGAATATGTCTAGTTAACCTCTGGAGCCAGAAAAATGGGTAATAGATATAGAAAAGGCTTTCAGCACACACATGCACTTGACAAACAGAGGTTGAAATCTAATGATCAGGTTATGGTAATAGTAGCATCCACCTCAGTTTGAACTTAGGCTCTGTTCATCCTGATTTGGGACAAGTTATATAACATCCCTGTGCTGAGTTTCTCATTGTAAGGGGAAAGAACACTGCCTTTGCAATACTCGCAGGATTTAGTGGAATCCTTTGTATCAGACATGGAGCGAAGTCTCAGAAGTCACATGAGATTACAAAGCCAGAGCTCAATGTATATGGATATTTAATTCATTTCCTAAATGGCACATTCAGGTTTGTTTGTTTGTTTGTTTGTTTGTTTTTAGCAGGTCTAGCAAATACTTGGAGGCATGAGTATGGAAGTTTTAGCATTTGGATCTCAGGTAATTGAGCCCTGTTGAATCAGCTAAGAGTTCTGAATGGTACCACCATCCTCCTGCATTCCCGGAACTAGTTAGGACCTGATTTCATTTGTAGATGTGCATAGAATTGTTGTTTTTCAAACTTCTCAAGCTAACATTCCTTACTGATAATTTGTAGTTCCCCGCTAGTCCCCCATCCACATCATTAAGACTTTGATACCTCATGGAGCCAAGGAACATCCTGATGTAGAAGAATGACCTCAGCTTTCCTCATTCCACAAGCATAAAGAATTCCAAAAGAGCCATTTTCTACTATTCCCCATAGAGCAAAACCTCTATAGCTATGTTATAATTATGCACAGGGTTTGGTTTTATAATCTCAAATGCTTTCCTGAAAAGTTGAGGCTCCATGATCATCTTGAAATGCGTAAATGTGAATACTCTGTGCTGACTTTACTGTGCATGATAGTCTCATTTTCTCTAACTTCATACATGTTGAATGTTAAATATTGAAAATATTAGGAAAAAAATAAACCATGTGATAAATTGTCCTAGCTAGGCATCCCAATTAGCAATGTCCTGGAAGTGATTAGTGAAGGCTGAACAGAAATCAGGTATCAGGGGAGTACAAAGTGTACTAAAACTTGAAAGTCTGGCCTATTAAATGAGAGGAGGCTTAAACTGTCCACTCTGTCTGCCACTCATTGGAGCCCAAGTATCTGAGAAAACATGATAAATGTTGGATGGGTGGGCTTTTCTGTTCTGTGTGGTGACTTTCAGGGTTGGCGTGCATCTGTACACAGGCTGATACGCAGGGACACTGTAGAATCTTGAGAAGTTTTGGAGTTCTAAGTGAAACGATTCCACTCCGAGAAACTGACAGCTCCACCGTTTTCTGGCAGACACATCGTTAACCAGTTCCAGGAACCTCTCGTGGCTTTCAAGTTTTCTGTGCATTACCTCTGGAACTTTGTAGCTACATAGTCCGTTGGTAATTTACCTGTTGGTATCAGGGAGTTCTGATGAAGGGGACAGGATGACGAGAATCGTAAACATTCGTAAGTGGGAGAGAAATCCTTGTAACACGTATTGATTGCTTATTTAGGTAAGTTTCACTTTTTATTTTTGTAACTTTCCTTGTGTGTGTATGTGCATGGGTGCACACACATATGTGCATGTGTGTGGATGCCAAAGGTTGCCGTCCAGGATCTCCTTCAATTGTTTTCCACTATAGGTTTAGAGACACAATCTCTCACTGAAACCAGAGCTCATTGATTTTAAATAGGCTCAGTGGCTGGCACGGCCCTGGGCTCCCCTTATCTTTACCTAACGCATCCTGGGCTGGGCTTACGGGCGTGTGCTGCAAGCCTGGTTTATTAGAGGGATGCTAGGGATCCAAATGGAGGTTCTTGTGCTTACGTCTGGACACGCAGTTTACTCTCCGAGCCAAATCCAGACCCAGTTTTGTAACCTTCATATGGGAATGTTTAAATTCTATCAACAAATGAAAGAGTACAGTATAATAAACTCTTCTCACCTTTCAGCAGCTTTCAACAAGATACACTTTAGAGCCATCAGGAACCTCCGTCAACTCTGTTCAGCCTTCGAAGAGTGCAGTGCTTCCAACCTAAAGATAAAAGTCTTACACCTCTATCCGTTAGTAGGAGATCTTCTAACACCTCTGAATTGTTAGTAGTTGCATTGCAGGGTGTGTGTGTGTGTGTGTGTGTGTGTGCACCTGCATGTGCATGTGTGTGCGTTAAATAATGACTTTTTAATACTAGCCGATTTTACATGTTTGAGCTGTTAGTTGTCCATGACTGTGTTAGGAGTGGTGGTGGCAGTGTGTTAAACACTGTCTTGGTGTTTCTCTGTCTTCTTCACCCCTCCCCCTTTTTTTCCTTGTTGGCTGAATCAATTCTGTACACCTGGGCTTTCCATGGATTAGAAATGACCCAGAACAGATTACCTTCTTCTGACCCATGGAATGCTCCAAATCCCCCCCCCCTCCTTAATATGGAGACAGCAGCTGGTCTAGAAAAGATGACCAGAATGGCCAACAGCCTGGGACTGAATTCCAAGGTCAGTGAGGAGAGCAGCCTATTTGTTCAGACTTAACTGACTCGAGGGAAAAAGCTTTTCCGATCAGCCAGCGCTTCCATCAGAGTTTGAAGATGAATCTTCATTTCTTGGGGGGTGGTTTTACCATTTGCCCATCAGAATATGTGTTTACCGTGAGTCATGAATGAGAGGAAATGAGTTGAGGATGCCAGAGTATTATTCTTGTATTTCACTGGAGCTGTTTATGCTGAACTGCTTTCACTTACTACCTCCTGTGCCACCACCTGCCAGAAGCAGCCCGGCTCATCGGAGCACCGTCTGGTATTGCTGGAGCATGAGGCCCTTGGCCTCCCTGCGAAGGTGCTGTATGCTGGCACTGTGGGCCAGCAACCCCTCATGCTTGAACATAGTTGGCACCTACAGGATGAGCAGGAGTCATTTATTTTCTGGTCCAAGTACTCTAGCTAAACCAAATCCTCTTAGTATGAAATCACAAACTGAGGAGAAAACACACACACACACACACACACACACACACACACACACACGCACGCATGCACGCACACCTTATTCCCTCAAAACAATGCTTTCCTCTGTTGGGAAAGCAAACTAGAAGTTTCATTGCTAACACAGGACTGCGATTTGTGTGTGTGTGTGTGTGTGTGTGTGTGTGTGTGTGTGTGTATTAATGTCAGTTGTGTTTTTGCTTCTTCGTAGATATATTAAGTTAAATATATAGGAAGTAGCAGAGATTGAAAGATTTCTTTGAGGCAAATTAGTAGAAGACTAAGAAAAGAACTATAGGAATAAAGAAATAAAATAAGGTTGTTAATTTGTTGTGAGAACTGTCCTGGGTAGACATAACAAATCCAATATCAATTAGCAGTTTGGTGATGTTTTGGGAAGGTTCATGCATTTAGCTTTTTTTTTCATACAAATTTTTAAGAAAAAAGGATAAAAATCCATCATATAAATTATCATTCCACCTTTTCTATATCTTATTTGGCTATAAAACAACTAAGTGAAAATGATAACTGTGACCTTGGATATTTAGTGGGTTTTAGTTCAAGCAATTGTTTACGGCAGAAAAGGGAAGGATGTTCACTTAATCTGATTTTGTTTTTATTGACCTTTAGTTTTCTATATACCAGGTACAAAGGTATTTTGTTTACAGTTTGGACTTATTTTCTTGCTATGATAGACTAAAAATAATAAATGGCATTCATACAACAGATGTTTATTTTTCCTCTTGGTTGGCTGTCTGCGGCAGCTCTGAGTGTGTGGAAGAGTTTGTTCTACACAGTGACTTAGGATTTTGCCTGGCAGAGATTTTGCTGGCTTCTCGCAGTCATGTACGTATTTGTGTCTAATAGAGGTAGAAAGTTCCTTATTGAGAAGATTTTATAACCAAGGTTAAATGTAGCATTTCTGTGAGGTTACTTTTACTCTTAAACTCTTGGCTAGAATTAGTCACATGATTGTAACTGCAAAAGAAACTGGGAAGTGCAGCCTAGTGGTGTGGTCCAACAGAAGATCAGCTGTTCTCTGGCACCGTGTCTCCCTCCTCAGTGATCGACTACTTTAGGAGGAATAGTATGACACAGCCAACTCTCACGTGGTGAATGGAGTTTGACATTCTACTTAGCAAACATTACTCATGTACCTCCATTAAAGGCTGTCTGTTAAGCAGTGGTACTCAGAATATGAAAAAATATATGAAGGTAAAATTTAAGAGAAATATAAGTAAAAAAAGATACTGAGTATATGAACTTTTGGAGCTGACATTGTAGCTACATAAAAGGAAATAGCTGACAAATAGTGATTCTGGATATAATGGAAATAATGGGAACTTTAGTTTTCTTTCTTTCTTTCTCTCTCTCTCTCTCTCTCTCTCTCTCTCTCTCTCTCTCTCTCCTTTTTTTTTTTTTTTTTTTTTTTTTTTTTTGTTATATGAACAAACCTTTTGGGCCTGGACTCCTCATTTCTTATGAACTGAAAACTCTCTAGAGTTGAACTTTAATGAAGGGACTTTATTCTGCGTTTTCAGGCAGTAGCAGTCCTCTGTCCTCATTCACACATCTATAATATTTAAAGGACCCTCCAAAGGCACACTTAGTAGTTGACAAATGAGGTAATAAGAATTTCTTTTACTTAAGCAAGACCACAAACTGGATTTATCTCTCCTGTATGGGTCATTACTAATATCATAAGTATTTGCAGAGAACATTCTTGCCATCGTTATCAAGATTTTACTAGCCTTTGAATTGTAGCAAAAAGACAACGTATTTTCTGGCCTAATCCCATCTCTGCCATCCCATCTCGCCACCTTCTTAGACCCTGTTTAGGTTTTTCAGTATGAAAGATGTGCAGACTCCATTTTCTAAACAATGATAATTGTTTGATCTGTATAATGTGACTTGGAGGGACACAGTTTGAAACTGTGGGTGCTATTTCAATAAATGATTAGGGACCAGCAGCACATGAATTTACCCTGAGCATTTCTTCAGCCTGAATTTGTATGGCTCCATTTCAGAGTGAAGTTGAGAAGTATATTTAATTTGGAACTCAGAATAGAGTTTATTTCAAAATGACTAAATTAAACCTCCTTCAAATGGATGACTTGGGATTTTGATATATAATATTCTCCATGATTAAATTTGATCCATAAAAGGAATAATAAATTTAACATTCCAAGCAGATTCTAACTTTCTTGACTCAGTCTCTGCCTCCAGTTCTGTCTTTCAGAAAACATAGCTTTCCAAATCTTTTCTCCCCCAGTTGTCTCTCTTAGGCCAGGCGCAAAGCAAATGCCACTGCCTTCCTCAGAAAATTATTCAAACTTCTCTGGCAACTTTTGCCTAATTCTTCCTCTCATAGTCTTTATGACTTGACATTGTTCCTCCGTCTTCTTGTTTATCCCACAGTTCAGTCATTAAGCTTGTCATATAGGAGTCAAACAATGTTCATTTGAACTGAAGAACAGGAGTGGATGTGACACGGAGAGTAACATGGAGAGTAGTTAGAAAGCATCCACATGAATGGGAGAGGGCTCACAAGATTCCCAACCCTCACTGAAAGCTATTGCCACTTGATGGCTGCTGGGAGAAGGAGAGTTATTTTTCTTTAGGGATATGACCACAGGTAGATTGGCCATGCTCTAGTTAGTGGTCTCAAACCCATGAAAACATTAGTATCATATTCTTATGTACTAATGGGACACAGTGACATATTAAAAAATTAAAAAGAAGAGGGCATAAAATTAAAAATTAAAAGAAAGATGTATTGGGGGTCAGGAGAAGTTGAGAAGGGGAAATGGAGGGTAGATGTGAACAAAATACATGCATGAAATTCTCAAACAATAGATGAAAATTATCTTGAAATTTTTCAAAATGTGGTCTAGATCATTACTAAGTAGAATAATATTTCCAGGTTTCTAATTGGTGTTGGAAATAATCTAATGGTTCTTATATATACTGGTTAAAGAAAATACATGACTAAGTATCCTAGGAGAGAACCAAGAAATGTAAGACTACCAGCAAGGGAGGTTATCCACAGGAAATCTCACCCACAAGGGAGCCCCACCAACCAGAGAAGGGCCCACCACAAAGGAGCCTAACCAATAAGGTACCCCTACACCCAGTGGACCTAATCCTCAAGGGAGCCTAACCAACAAGGAAACTTGCCCACAGGGCCACTCCCTCACATACACACACCAAAGAGAAGCAGTGGCTCTGACTCACGTTTCTAAAGATTGTTATTTTCCTTTCAAGAGAACATATCTAGGAGACAGGAAATAATCCCTTCAGTGGCCCTTGTTGCTTGATGATTCTCAAAGGGAAATGCACACATCCATACAGTGCATTTCAGAATCAATTGTATCATCTCTTCCAGGTGCCTCTTAGTGCACATGACATTTGCACACTCACAACTGTGGCATAGGAATATGTGAAAACCATTTTTCACAATTAATACTGTACAGTAAACATACATAATGCTAAATGCCTCTTTTGAAAGGTACCACATATGCCCTGGTTTGCATGCAATGTAGTACTACACTACTCGGGCTTTGGGATTATTAACAAACAAACTTTGAAATTCAGAAAACACAAATAAATGTGATAACATTGGGTCTCAGATGCAGCATGCAAAAGAGTCAGAATTTGTCTCTTCTAGCAGTAGCATTTGTTGATTTTCTGATGAAGAATCAGAAATATCTCACATGGATGGTATCACAGTAGCATGAGGCGAGGAAGAGAAGTCACACAATGAAATTAGCAAGAGATAACAACGTTTTTAATTCAGTCACATGGGAACTAATTCCTATGAGAGCCAATATACTCTGTGATACTGGAATAGGTACATTGATTAGTACAGAGCTTCCATGATTTAATGTCCCCAAGACTTTGTCAGTGTTTCTTCAGGCCAGCTTAGCCAGCCTGGATACCCAGCTTACTTTATGTGAGACTTGGGGGGGTGTTCCCAAGCCATAGGTTTGTCCATGGATATGTGTGTTTACCTATGAAGTGAAAATGTACTTACAAAAATATGTGCGTTCTGCTTATAGTGCCATTAGCCAAGCAAAATTTTCATCAGTTGGATAAACAAAATGTTGTATAAACATGCAAGAAACCATTATTTGGCCACAGAAAAGCTATTACATTGTACAACATAGATGAACCTTGAATATATTATGCTAGATGACAGAAGCTAGCCATAAATGACAACATTCATAGCACATCTTCAAACCGTGAAAATCTGTGGAGACAGAAAGTGGATGGGTGACTTCTCAGGGCTAGGAGAGGGCAGTTGAGTGTCTAGTTGTGCAAGCTAAAGAGTATGGAGCATCTTTTGACATTCTATCAAAACTTGATTATATCGATGGTGTCACATACCTGTGAATATATAAAATTTTATTGGCATGTCTACTGACTTAGAGAGAACAAAACTTATGTCTCAGTAAAGCTGTTAAAAATATACTTGAGCCAGGAGTGGTGGTGCACGCCTTTAATCCCAGCACTCGGGAGGCAGAGGCAGGTGGATTTCTGAGTTCGAGACCAGCCTGGTCTACAGAGTGAGTTCCAGGACTGCCAGGGCTATACAGAGAAAACCTGTCTCGAGAAATCAAAAAACAAAACAAAACAAAACAAAACAAAACAAAACAAAACAAAAAACAAAAAACTTTACTTAACTGGCATTAGGATTGCAGCTCCTGGTTTTCTTATTTATTGTAGTGTACTGAATTCAGGATCCTGAATGTGCCAGGCTCTCCTCCTGAGCTAAACCCAGCCTCTGATTTGTTCTTATACTTTTTTTTAAGCTTTCAGGAAAATTTTAATGAATTTATATATAAAAACAAATCCCAGTAGTTTCCCTAATTACAAAAAAATCCATGGAAAAATACTAAAGATTGGTAAATTTGGTTTAAGTAAATTCTGGGTTTTTTCCAGAATTTACCATACATACCATCCATCATAGGTTTGGTTGCCTCTCCCCCAATCCCTTCCCCTTCTCTGCTGGCTATTTTAGTCTTAGTAACCAGAGCTTGCTGTAGGACCCCCTTTCGGGTCCCCAACTCAAGTCTCGGGAAAGGGCCCACCCAAGGAAACTTGAGAGACAGTCTTGATGCAAACACACGAGGTAGTTTAATGGCAAAGCTCTGGGCCGATACGTATCTCACACAGGAGACAGAGGAATCGACCACAAGGCTCAAAAGCTAGGGGTTTTTATAGAGAGAGGGTTGGGGGCTGAGGGGAATTGGCACGGTTTCACACTATTGGCTCATTTGAACATCAGCAAAAAATGATTACAGAATAGTACGTGCAAGTCAGGATGTTAGGAGTCCCGAGGGGCGGATGCTTATCTAGTTCAGCGGAACATCTGGTTAACATATAACTTCAAACTATGTCAGGAGGGCAAAGGGCAGAAGGAGGTGCTGGGCCACCAGATGGCTGATGACTCAGCCAAAGATAGCCCAGACTCCTTCCTGCATTCTTTTATCTTTATGCCAGTCAGCCCCAGGAATGTTTTAACAATGGGCCTTCCCGGACATGCCAGGGCCTGTTCCACTATGTTCTCAGCCTCAGGCTTCTAAACTCACAAACAACTTTTTCTTTGGACTATTTGACATAAGTTACATGAATCACAGGCCTTAAATTTCATCTTAAATTTCATTTCCCTTGACTTGCTAGATGCTCTCCATTGATTTTATGCTTCAACTGAGTTGAATTATGAGGATAGAAAAATTAAGAATTTTGATCTTGTAATCTGAGTCAGAATGAAAATTATGTTGTCTGTGTTAGAATTACATTTCCTCTAAGGAAAAAAAATGTTCAAATCTCATATCAAACAAAATTTTGACAGTTTATGAATTGATTTTTCTAAAGTATTTCAGTTTATTTCCTGCTGTCTACTTCTCTTGTGTGTATTTGCTTCTTTTTGTTCTAGAGCCTTCAGGTGTGCTGTTAAGCCACTAGTGTATTCTCTCTCCAGTTTCTTTTTGGAGGCACTCATAGCTATAAGTTTTCCTCTTAACACTGCTTTCATTGTGTCCCATAAGTTTGGGTATGTTGTGCCTTCATATTCATTAAATTCTAAAACATCTTTAATTTCTTTCTTTATTTCTTCCTTGATTAAGTTATCATTTAGTAGGGTGTTGTTCAGCTTCCATGTGTATGTATGCGGTCTTTCTATTATTTATGTTGTTATTGAAGATCAACCTTAGTCCATGGTGATTTGATAGGATGCATGGAATTATTTCAGTCTTCTTATATTTGTTCAGTCCTGTTTTATGAATGATTATGTGGTCAGTTTTGGAGAAGGTACCATGAGGTGCTGAAAAGAAGATATATTCTTTTAAGATAAAATGTTCTATAAATATCTGTTAAATCCATTTGGTCCATAACTTCTGTTAGTTTCACTGTGTCTCTGTTTAGTTTTTGTTTTCATGATCTGTCCATGGATGAGAGAGGAATGTTGAAGTCTCCCACTATTATTGTGTGATGTGCAATGTGTACTTTGAGCTTTAGTAAAGTGTCTTTTATGAATGTGGGTGCCATTTCATTTGAGGCATAGATGTTCTGAATTGAGAGTTCATCTTGGTAGGTTTTTTTCTTGGATAAGTATGAAGTGTCAGTCCTTATCTTTTTGAAAACTTTTGGTTGAAAGTCAATTTTATTCAATATTAGAATGGCTACTCCAGCTTGTTTCTTGGACCATTTGCTTGGAAAATTGTTTTCCTACCCTTTACTCTGAGTTAGTATCTGACTTGACACTGAGGTGCATTTCCTGTATGCAGCCCATTGCTGTGTCCTATTTACATATCCAGTCTGTTAGTCTATGTCTTTTTATTGAGTCCATTGATGTGAAGAGATACTAAGGAATAGTTATTGTTGCTTCCTGTTATTTTTGTTGTTAGAGGTGGAATTACATTTTTGTGGCTATCTTCCTTTGGGTTTGTTGAAAGAAGATTACTTTCTTGCTTTTTCTAGGGTGTAGTTNCCCTTCTTGTGTTGGAGTTTTCCATCTATTATCNTTTGTAAGGCTGGATTTGTGGAAATATTTTAGTTGTTAGAGGTGAAATTATGGTTTTTTGGTTATCTTTTTGGTTAGTTAAAAGAATATTATTTTTTTGCTTTTTCTAGGGTGTAGTTTCCCTCCTTGTGTTGGAGTTTTCCATTTTTTATCATTTGAAGGGCTGGATTTGTGGAGAGATATTGTGTAAATTTGGTTTTGTGATGGAATATCTTTGTTTCTCCATCTATGTTAATTGAGATTGTTCTCTTAGGGTCTGTATGACATCTGCACAGGATCTTCTTGCTTTCATAGTCTCTGGTGAGAAGTCTGGAGTACTTCTGACAGGTCTGCCTTTATATGTTACTTGACCTTTTTCCCTTACTGCTTTTAATATTCTTTCTTTGTTTTGTGCATTTGGAGTTTTGACTATTATGAGGCAGGAGGAATTTCTTCTCTGGCCCAATCTATTTGGGGTACTGTAGGCTTCTTGTATGTTTATGGGCATCTCTTTCTTTAGGTTAAGGATGTTTTCTTCTATAATTTTGTTGAAGATATTTACTGGCCCTTTAAGTTGGGAATCTGGGCTCTCTTCTATACCTGTCATCCTTAGGTTTAGTCTTCTTACTGTGTCCTGGATTTCCTGGATGTTTTGGGTTAGGAGCTTTTCGCATTTTGCATTTTCTTTGACTGCTGTGTCAATATTTTCTATGGTATCTTCTGCACCTGAGATACTTTTATCTTTTGTATTCTGTTGGTGATGCTTGCATCAGTGACCCCTGATCTCTTTCCTCGGTTTTCTAACTTCAGGGTTGTCGCCCTTTGTGATTTCTTTATTGCTTTTATTTCCATTTTTAGATCCTGGATGGTTTTGTCCAATTCTTTCACCTGTTTGGTTGTGTTTTCTTGTAATTCTTTAGTTATTCTTTAAGGAATTTTTGTGTTTCCTCTTTGAGGGCTTCTAGTTGTTTACCTGTGTTCTCCTGTATTTTTTAAGGGAGTTATTTATTTCCTTCTTAATGTCTTCTATCATTATCATGATATGTGATTTTGTGATGTGTTGGGGTATGCAGGACTTGCTAATGCTAGGAAAACTGGGTCCTGATGATGCCAAGTAGCCTTGGTTTCAGTTGCTTATCTTCTTGCCCTTGTCACTCACCATCAGTTTGTCTCTGCTGTTAGTTGGTCTTGCTGTCTCTGACTGTGGCGTTTCTGTCCTGCAAGCCTGTGTGTCAGCATTCCTTGGAGACCAGTTCTCTCTGGGAGGAATTTGGATTTGGGTATAGAGAGCTGTGGCATGGGGTCAGCTCTGGAGTGCAGATGGAAAACTGAAGAATTCTCTCTCTGGCTGTTCCTTGCTTCCTGTGTCCTAATGGGCAGGTCCCTCTTTGCTATGCCCACTCCAGTGAAGTCTGCCTGTCAGGGTCAAAAGGCCTAGAGGCAGTCAGGAGGCAGAGAGTTTCAAGGAAACTCAGCCTCCTGGAACCTTGTTGTTCGCATAGCTGGTATACTCAAATCGTATCCCCGTGTTAGTATGGTGTATGCTCTCTTTCAGTATTGTTTTATTATAAGTGCCTTTAAAGATTGAAATTTCACATAGGTTAGCCTCCACCAGTGTTCCAATGTCCTAGAAAATCCTTGAAGCCATTGAGCTTTACCTTAAGCCATACTTGATTTCAAGTAGTTGGTAAAATGCCCTAACTCTAACTAACATAATAAGGTTATCCTGTGTACATCTAAATGACACAATACCCACAACTTTTTGAATCAACAGGAAAAGATAAAAGGGTGTGACTAGCGAGATTAATCTGGAATGCTAAAGGAAATTGGACTGCCACACAGAGGGGACTCCCAGGGAGAGAAGTATTTCATGTCATTGAGTATGGATTTATGAATTTAGATAATTTTGTATAATTACTGCTGTGGTATATTGATACTTATTCTCAAGGGAGTACAGGAACAATATTCATTAGTCAGCATGTTAGGCCACCTGAAATCCACACAAACATGTTCTCTTCTCAGTGTCGCGTAAGGGTGCTTCAGACTCCCTTACTCCTAAGTCATAGTTATGGATCCCAATGCTTAAAATCACCTTTTCTAAGTATTTTGGCCATTTTTCCCTATATTTAATACCCAGACAATTTATAGTTTTTATGTGCTGTTTTCTAAATTACCTTGCATATTGGCTAGGAAGATGTGCACTGGTGTTTCTGTTTTCAGTGTCAGACTGTTATTTTAAAGATATTTAGGCTGGATTAATTTTTCAGAATCAAAATTATCATTGTAACAAGGAATTAAATGTTGCAAAGTATAAGTATAATATAAGTGTACATTGTATATAGTTTAGGCTGACAGGGAACTTACTTTGAAGACCAGGCTGGCCTTGAACTCAGAGATTCATTTGCCGTTGTCCCCCATTGTGCTGGAATTAAAAGTGTGTGCCACCATTCCAGGCATATATCTGTCCTTTCCCAGAACTATCTTCTATATTAATTTTGAGATTTATTATTCTTTTAAAGTTTTGTTTTCCATGATATGAGGTCTTTGCTCTTTGAGAAACAAATTTGGATCATAGAACATTCTTTAGAATGTTGGTTGGTGTATTGTGGTTTCTCTATAGTACACAGTGGAACTTTTTCTTGTTTGGAAATTTTATGAAGTTATTAATTTGCTTTGTATTTGTTTCCTATTGTTGCTATTGTTATATTACCATAAACTCAGTGGTTTGAAACCATGAAAGTTTTTTTCTCTTATAGTTCTGGAGGTCAGAAGTCTATATTCAGATTTACCACGCTTAGGTCAAAATGTTTTTCACAAAGGTCACTCCCTGTGTTCCTTCTGAGTATGATGCGTTCAGTCTCTTCCAGCTCCAAGATGCTCAGCATTATTGGGCTCATGGGCTCTTTGCTTGATCGTCACAATAACTATCCAGCCTGTCACCCTTGTTCTATTCATTTAATTTTTGAAATAAATACAATGTGCTCTTGTCATAAAATGTTTAAGGAGATGTATTAAGAATTGACTTTTATAGATGCTAGGATGCTATTCCATATTTTGTATTCTGAAGAATTAAATAACTTTGTTATAAACATGCTGAATTGTATCTTAACAGAAAACACACACTTTTTATCAAGTTTAACACCAAACATCCTAGGACTGTTCTTGTATATTCTGGTGTGGAAGACTGGAAGGCCAGAGGGCTAGAGATGGGCTCCCATGATCTGTGTGTTCCTCACCCACCAATAACTGAGACGGGGTATATTCTCTTGTCTTCTAGTGTTTCACCTCTTCTGTTGCTCATTTATTTTTTTTGGAAGGTAAAAATGTTTAACATAGAAACCACGTTTTCTCACTTTGACATCTATATTTGAACTTAGCTACTGTTTGACTATGTCCCAGTCTCTAAAATGTCCATCAGAGTCTCCTTGAATGCTGTCTTCCATTTTCTCTAAAGAGCTTAGTTTGGGGCTTTCCAGGAAGCTTTAAGGAAACCTCCTGTGTGGTCTCAGCACCCAGCCCCATAGCTATGCTTCTGTGTATTCTCCAGGACGGTAATCCTTATTCATTCCCAATTATTCATTCTGAATTCTATGTCCTCTGTGCTTCATAGAAGGTCTAGATCCTCGTGGTAGTAGTACCTTAAGTGTGCCCAGTGCAAGGGTTCATCAAACCTGTGCAAATAGGCACTGTCCTTTAACTGTGAGTTAAACAGGTGAATAAAGTTTTAATTGCCCATGAGTTTACTATTTCATCCGTTTCTCCACCTTTGCAATTTATGACAGGTGAGCATTCTCTGTGTTTTGAAGCAGAGTAAGAAAAGGAAAAGTTTGTCATCAGGGCTGACACCCTTTTACTATAAACACATAAAATATTTTATTTATTTGTGAGAATATATGGATTAGACCATATGCTGATATATGAACGTGGTAGTCAAATGGATTGGTCAAAATGAAAAAAAAAATGGAATCAATGTCCTCTCCAAGACAGGTCCTGTTACATCCTGTAATTTATACCTTCGAACTCTGACAGAGTCGTTTTGAGTGAGGACTGTAGTTCTATTTACAAGAACATCCACATCCAAACAAATTTATGCTTCCAGTAGAATACTTAATTCTTTGGAAACTAAATGCATAAATTTACTTTTATTAATTTAAAATTTTTTCACAGTGCAAAATAATTGTTTCTTTTTTACCCTAAAGGGTATATAAATATACTTCATCAAAATTACTTTAAGAATAAAAAGTCAGTTTCTCTGCATGAAGTTTGAGTTGAGATCAGAGTCATTTTCTTTGGGAAGTTTGGAAAGATGTACAATTTTTTTTTTTTGCTAAAGTAAAAATCTTAAAAAATATCTGCCCTACAACTATAAGTTCTTAAAGCAATCAATTCTTTGTAAAAATCAATAAATATCCACAGTCAAATGTTATTAACTTCTCACTTATTTCATGAAGGTGACATTAATTAATTTTTATTGCCAATTGCACTTATTGTACCAATTAGCAATTCAACAATGAGGTATAAATGTGTGTGCATGTCAAGTACCTATAAATAATTTTTATTGATTGAACTTTAAGTTTTAGAAGAATGTGCCAACAATGGAAAATAGAACTGGAAACAGGAGCCTCCACCCTCATTCCAGTGGTCTAAAGCACCAGGTTTAGTCATTGTGCTGTAGGGAATGCTATGCCACAGGAAATGGCCTATGCAGGTGGGTCATTCACTCCCAGCATGTCTTTCCTTGCATTGGACTCAGGCTGTGTTGTAAAGAATTGCTTTGTGATGTTGCATGAGGCTAGGTCTAACCTGTCAGGACCCTGATTTTTAAATCTTTTCTTATTCATACAGATTTTAACAAGAATCTTTATTCATGAAAACTCATGATCATACAACTAATGGAAAGTCACATTGTGTTTCCTGGGCTAAGCATAGAGTTTGAAGTGTACCAGTTCTCAGTGAGAGACTGGCAAACTTAAAGTATGCGAGATAGATGACGGGTAGATAGGTAGGTAGCTGTTAGATAGATAGGTAGATAGATAGATAGGTAGATAGATAGATAGATAGATAGATAGATAGATAGATAGATAGATAGATAGATTTGTGAAGTACTAAGAAATCCCTGATTTATTTTACTGTGTGGGCAATAATTGTAAGATAAAGACCCAACTACATATATAATTGTTTTCCCCAAATTAGAGAGCCCTACCTAAGGCTAGGATCTGCTTTAATTTTCAGTTAATCTACTTCTGTCTCCACAAGAGAGTTCTAATAGCTTTTTAAAAAGCTATTCAGCCTCCCAAAATTCTGAACCACTCAAACATGTTATATTATTCTTTTCCTGTGGTGATGAGTGACTAGATGATGAGGGGTACACTAAACTGAGATCTAAGGACATGGGTACCCTACAGGAAATTCTTTGCTGCAGCACACAGAGCTCATTGTTGCTAACTGATGCATGAAGAAAGCCTTCCCCACCCCCATCCACAGCTTAGTGGCACCACTTAGACATGCTGCCCCTGGCAGCAATGGAATCTGAAAGAAGCTGAAGGCCAATTAGGGGTCTGATAAATCAGAGCAATTGTTTCCCAAATACTGCTGCCACAGTTTAAGGCCCCCAAATATATACTCTGTCATCTTCAGTCTCTCCCTCTCTCTCCCTCCCCTTTTCTCCTTCCCTCCCCCTTCCCCATGCAGTTCTAGTGAGAACCAAAGTCAGTTGGTCTGAATGACAGTATAGTTGAGTCCCTTTTTGAACCACAGTTTTTATCTGTCACTTCAGTTATCTGCAGCCGATAGTGATTTGAAAATATTACCTGCAAAATAAATCATGAGGCTAATGAATGAACTGTTGACTGGATCCTGCCTGCCCAGTTGGGGATCATCCTTTATCCTCAGTATCCTCTGGCTAATCACGTGACCCACCCATAAACTACATAGTGATTACCTTAGTTCTCAGACAGACTGTGGCTGTCTCTCTGTGTCCACAATTTGGGGACCCTTCTTACCTCGTCAAGTTCAAACAAGACAGTGGATGTGGAAGGCATGTGTTGTTGTTCAGAGAGGCAGGCACGGCGGATATTTCACAGTGCACTCCATGCCATTTGTGCCCTCCTACTTATTCCTGCTTCTGTTTAGCCTAAGCAGTATGCCAATGGGATAAAAACAACTATCTTACCAGAATACTATCCTCTAACCCAATCCCTGAATATATCTGCCCATGAAAATAGTACAAAAGGGAGTAGGGGGTAGGATATCTTTAGCTTGGACTTATTTCCATGGCTAAGTTTAGAGAAGTGTTTTAATGAGTCTTGTTAGCAGGCTATAGCTTAATGCCATTTGGCTCTCCTTGAAGACTCTTCTATTCCTGGTCTTGAGACTTCTTTTGCTTTAAAGTAATCTGGTGTTCCTTGAGACTTTAGCTGGTTCATTAGTCACTGGTAAGGGATTAATTTCCTTAGAAAATGCACTAATGTACATGACCAAAATGCTTAAGAACATTTTAAAAACCATATTCAGAACCTGCTGGGTCAGAAACCTGATCGTCATGTGAACAATCGCTTTTTCCTCAGGTGCCTGGGGTTAATCTTATGCTCAGCCTGAGGGTTCCTTTGATTGGAGGGAGTAAACTGCTTTCCTCATTTTCTGTCTACCTCCTCCCCATCATTTTATCAGCCATGGCCCCCCCTCAATTATCTTTAATTCTACATCCATGTAAAATAAGAATGTAAAGTGTGATACAACATATGCTCGTTAAGCTCTCTTGGATGGTGAGCAATAGTTATTATGGGTGAGAAAGAATGATCGCTGCTTCATTTTGTAGGGCAAACATGACATAAATTAATTTTCAGCATTGGCAGGTATTTGTACTTACACTTCCCTGTGCTTAAAAAGTATTGCTTGCCAGTTGAAAAAGGAATTTTACACGATGACTGGTAAATATTGCTTCTGAGGATTATACCCTCTCCCGCAAGATGTAGGTTCTCCTGTGACTGCCAAGTGAGTTCTGGACCTTCCTGAAGATGCTCATGTCCCGGAGCCATCTTTCTGGTCTTTAACTTCAGGTGTAAACAATAAGGTGAGTTTCAGTTGTGCCGTTCTAATAGTTCATGAGTGCGATGCTCTTCAGCTATTCAGTTTAAAATGGTGACACTTGCCAATCTCCTTGATTTGTACCCAAAGAAGGTGGTTAAGACATGCGCTTTGAAGGTTGTTACTGAGTTTGCTGATGAATCCTCCTTGCCTTTTCTTCTCTCTACCTTTCTCTTCTAAGCAGGCTCCTAGGGATTGCCTTTTTTTTTTTTTTTTTTTTTTAAATTGTGATCAGGCCCGGTGGCAGTCACACTAAACACCAGACTGGTCTTCAAATCTGCTTCCTTTTCCTTGAGGGAGGTACCAGGACCCATCTCACCAGAACTGCAGCAGAGGGAAGGTTTTCATTTTTGTCCTTAGCCTGGTTGCTCATCACCAGCAGTTACATATTCAAATGAATCTGTCAGGGACAAGAGTCTGGTGCTCGAGTTCCTGCTCGGCTTGATGACATTGATTTGTGAGCATAATGCTCGGCTGCGGGATGTGTGACAGATAAATTTTATCAAAATTAAGGCACAATTAAACATTTCATCTTCCTAATTACTGGCTGTAGATTCAGCCTGATGACCATGTGCTGTAAGAAATCAGCAACCATTACACATTTTAATGGAGCACAGCTGTCTTACAGCTTGGTAATATTTGCACAGTGCCACAGAACTGTAATTTATGATAAAAAGAAAAAATGTCTATTGGTGCTTTTTTGCCAAAATAGATTAAGGATTCATATACTTTAATGAGATTTGGACTTAGTCTTGGATTATCGTTATAAATGATTTATGTGCATGTTGGTGGAGTCCTGTAGTTCTGAGTTGATTTGTGTTTTGGTCTACTGATATGTAACTCAATGTTTGTTCCTTCGCCTGTAACTATAACTGCCCTCTACCCTCTTGACGTCTTGTAGGAGAGAGATGCGAAGGTGAACAAGACATGGAGGTCTTCTTCACAGTTCCTCGGGCAGTGAGCTATTGGAGAGAGAGCGGTATCCCTAATACAAGAGCAGGCAGAAGCAGTCTTGGTCTTTGGTGAGAGCGTGGAAATTTAGCCAGCCAGGGCTGAGCCACAGGTGGCCCCATCCAGGAGCAAGCATCCTGGCTGAATCCCCTTTGCTCTTCTGAGAAAAGGGTGATGGCGGCCAAGCTCTCTTCCTGTTTCTGCGTTTTCTAAATGGGAGTTCACTCATGTCACCTTTCTTCCTGGCATCCCTGAGATACAAATAAGGCTGGTCATGAGTGGTCTCTGAGGCCGAAAGGCAATGTGTACCCATAGCTTTTCACTGAAGACCTTCCAGGCTGTGAGTGAGGTACTGTTGGTTGTTAACGACTGTTGGTACATGTCTCTCTTTATGATCATCATTGCTAGATAGGTTGGTCCACAACAGGGTCAAGAACACTAAATTGAAGCAGAGTAGGAAAATGCCTGGACCAAGTAAGTGGACTAGACATGCCCGGCAGAGCTGTTGTTAATGAATTAGAAAGTAAATGTAAATCATGATAGCTCACTAATTATTATGAGCATTAAATTTGTCCAGACAAGTTGATGTCATCATTGCCAGGCCTTCTATGAAAAAAAAAGAGGCATCTCTCTTCAGAAATATTTCTTTTCAGGATACATGCTGGATGAGAGAAACAAGATACCAGAATCTACAGGACTCTGCCCAATGTAGGTGTTAGTTTGCCTCCTGAAAACAGAGAGCATATCCTAATGAATTCAGCAAGCCTAAATATATATGTGTAACAGAGAAAGAAGGGCTCATCACTCCATCCCAATCTTCCCAGGCCTGATTTATTTCAGCACTCATATGCTGGAATGCTTCATACTGTACCAGGTTGCATATGCTTGCACACTAATTCTCAATTGCCGTATGCAGTTTGTGACAACCATCTGCTTCAACCTCCCTTTGAGTTCTTTCTCCCACTCAGCCCAGCTGAAGTAAAAATATGGACAGAAACAACTTCTGCAGGGAGATGACAAAGTTAACAAGGGATTCGAGTTACACTGGGAATCTGCCTTTCTCCAGGGTGTGCCCTTGCCCCTGGAGCTCCAAGGATCAATATTTCTCAAGTGCAAAGCCTTGTGCTTAGCAGAGAAAGTGGAAAGAAATGGCGTAGTTCCCTTGTGAGCCTTGGCTGTGGGAGATAGGTAATCGTAAAGTGTGCATATGCCACACACTCGAGGGCCCAAGAGTCCCTAGAACTGCTCCAGCCACGCCGCCGTTTTACAACAGGTCGCATCCTGTCAGATACCAGAGAGAGAAGGGGAGGGGAAGAAGAGAACGCCGAGCACATTTGAAAATGTATGAAAAAACAAAAACAATCTATCTTGAAGTCTGACTTGAAAGGGGGAAGTTGTTATGAATTTCCTTTAAAAAAAAAAAGGTGCATTCAAAAACAGGAGAAAGAGCCTCTACAGCCACCAAGCTCGCAGGCATATTCTGTACAGAACATGAGAAAGGAGCTAGTAAAAGCGTCTTCAGCTTGTGTAATGTGCTTGAGATTTTGGGCGAATGAGTCCCTGCATTACTAGATTGCTCAGACCTCTATTGTCTGTGTAAAATGAGTTACATGCTGTACCTTGGATTGCGTTAATCCTGTGCCTGCTCTTAAGAATGCTAAAGTGGTGGTGGGATTACATCTTCAAATTAGTGACAAGCCTGATTGATAGTGTATCTGCAAGTTGACAAAATCAGTTCCTAGATATTTTATACATACATGGGCATGTATCTCATTAGAAGAATAAACAAAAATTACCTTGGGATCATGAGAAGAATGACTGGCATGGGAGAAGTATGGCTAGAGAGAGAAGGAGAAAAGCAATAAGAGGAGACAGGAAAGGAGAAGAGAAAAATTACATGTGTGTAGAGATGACTAGCAACATGTCTGAAGTAGCAGTAGTCAGTTCATAGGCAGAGGCCCCACCGTAGTCCCTGCCTTCCAACACCAGGAAAATCAGACTGAGAACACCAAGTAAAAGTGGCAGAGAAAGGAAACTTCCTGAATGGAGAGATCACTGATGAACTTCAGATGGAATCAGATCCAAGCACATACTGACTAAAATGGGCAATGTACAAGTTCAGTGTGTTCTCTCAGCGTCTGGGCTGTCAGATTCTGTCTAACCATAATTGATAATTCTAAAAGCCACAGTTACATAGTGACTGTTAAATTTTTTGCCTTCTTTTGCATTCATGAACGTGTGTGTGTGTGTGTGTGTGTGTGTGTGTATGCACGAGCATGTATGTGTGTATTTACATGTGAATGTGTATGTGTTGAGGCCAGATTATCACATATAGATCTTCCTCATTGCCTCTCCAAGTTAATTTTGAGACAGGATCTCTCATTGAAAATGAATCTCACTGGCTAGACCTTCTGTTCAGCAAGTTGCAGAGCCCCTTATTCCTGCCTCTCTAGCACAGCTGTATTACAGTTGTATGGCACAGCTTCAGGATCTGAACTCAGGTCCATCTGCTTGTACAGTGAGCAGTTTCCTCCCTGAGCTACCACTCTAGCTCTTTCCTTCTCCTTTAAATGTAAGTAGTTCATGAGAAGAGTTTCATTATACGCTGGCACCAAGTCACACAGCTGGGGTATACTACCTTAATACTAGGTGGTTGTTGTTGTTGTTGTTGTTTTCAGACATAGGGCTCATGTAGGTTGGCCTCAAACTCAACACAAAGCCAAGGTTTGTTCTCCATTCCTGATTCTCCTGTCTTCTGTGTGCGGAGTTTACTGTTATGCACCACCAAACCTGGCTACCTTGTCCCTACTGAAAAATGTTAAATTGTCTTATAAAACCTAAAAATAATGACAGTTACGTAGTCATTTAGAACCTAAGATTAAGAATCAAACAGGCTGGGTTAAATTTCAAGTATTGTTTATTTATTAGCTTCTGACCTTGAGCCTCAGTGTTTTTACTTGTCAAAGGACTAAATGGAGCACATGTCTTATTAAGATAAAGGGCATGGAAGTCATTTAACATGCTTCTTAGTGCCTACTAACTGCATGGTAAATGGCAGTTACTCCTATGAGAAGGAGCCATGGGGAGTGGGAGGAAGATGCTAAAATGACCAAGAACTGTTTTAGTGGTTAAGGGCTCTTCCATGGCAAGTTGGAGGGTGACATGTTACACTTGGACATTTGAGCATCCACCCTTGTTGAAGCATGATGTAAGGATTACACACATTGTTGATGCTTCTGCAGATACTTTATGGACCCAGCATATTTTGCTCCATTCCTGAAAATATAGTTGTTTCTTTCCCAGACTGAACTGACTTGTATGTAAAGGCGACACGTGTAATACCTTTTGTTGATTCATGTTTCTCTCAGTTTCAAATATATGTGACTAAGAATGTTGTTGGCCTCTTACATACATGTATGGAAAAAAAGCATATTTTTCATTTCTGTTTTGGCAAAAAAAAACAACCTTCTGTAATTTCAACTTTCAGAGGTGTCTCTGTATTCCTTTCCCCTACTTAATCTTTTCCAGAAATTGAAAGAGTTGATCCTCACTTGCTATTTTCAGTTAACTGGTTTCATCTACAATGATTTGTTTTATGTGGCAGCATTTTTAGGTGCCAGATGCCTAAAACACGTAGGTTAAAAGCAGGTCAATTTCAATACAAGGCTATCATTTTACAGCTTAATGAATATATTTACAAACTCCATAGTAACAGGCTTGTTGACAGAGGCACAGTGAAAATTTTTCCTCAGTATATACTCCAGTATAAAAATATTTGCTTCAGATCCTACCCACCTATAGGCTGCTAAGGTCCAGCACTTGAATGCATGGCCTGTGGAAGTTTGAAGTGGAAGAAAAGGAGGTGTAGCTTGGGGCTCTTGTTAATGGTTACAGCCTCCTCATTATAGGCAGCTAAGGCTGGCAAAGTCCACAAGAAACAGCAGGGCTTAAATAGCTCACTGCTAATCCTAGCAGGGTTCTTGTCAGTCAAATACATTCACTGCGTACCTATTGTGTGCAGAGAACATCTTTTCACTTGCCAATTCCACACTGAGAGGTTGGTTAGCTCTTTTTATCTTTATGACCTGCAGACTGGTAACAGCCTTTCTAACAGTGTGTTCATTTTAACAATAATTTATTCCAATAAAAAAGGTGGATGTTCCCTAGATATAGTCACCATATGCCCTAAATTTTCTGTGATAAACTTAATTTCATGTAGTTTTATTTTCCTTCCAATAAAGGGGATTAGTGAAAGACAATGAAATGTGATTTTGGTATTTCATATTGTTCTCAGGTTTTATACAATGAGTTGATGAATCAGAAAAAAATGCTAGATTATGTTTATGGATGTCTAATTTGGGAATTATGGATACTGGGTACCATGGTGTTCTTTACCAATGGGAATATCTTTTACATTTTGCACAAAACTCATATTTCAGGAGATAAGCCAGAATCACAGACAGCTTTGTTCCAGTAATGTCTTTCTTACTCCTCCAGTAAGGACCACTCTGAGATAATCAAGGATCTTACATATCAGGAAAATTTAGATTTCAGAAGACCCGACTTACTCTGCCACAAACAACAGTGTTTACAGAGTCACAGACTTGGACAGATCGGTCAAGGTTGGTAGCACTTCACTGACTTTAGAACTGGTTTTGTCTCCGTTCCTGTCTTCTGCGTAGTCTTTCTTCTTGAACTCTCCAGAGCCCTCATGGCACCTCTCATGTGCCATCAGTTCTCCATGTGGCCTCAGTATTTCTAAACCTCGCATCTTCACACCTCTCTGGTGAAACGTTTTGTTTTGTGCTCTCCTTGGAAGACAGAAGCCCCTCATCCCCAGCAGCTCAACAAATATCTAAGCTATGTTGCTCCTTCTGTTTAGTTACTGTGTTGGTTCTCCTTGTCCAGAGTCATCATACACACAAATATTAAGCCAACTAGGTCCCCTGTAACATTTTGGAGTAAAATAAGACTTGTGTGCAGCATTTCAGCTGACTAAAAGCTATTCTTCTAAAGCAAGCTTGAGTTCTATTACGAGGAGATAGGAGAGGTCGTTGACAAGATAAAATGACAAAACTTTTCTACAAATCTTGGTGAATACCATTAAGCCACAATTTCCTGAAATAAAAGTCTACACTGTAAAAATAGTAACATATGTTGATCTGTGGACTAGGAGTGCTCCCCTAGACTCACATGCTACAGAAAGTTTCTAACTCCATTAGCCAAACATTTTTTTAAACTTTTTTCAATTTTTCATTAGATATTTTCTTCATTTACATTTCAAATGCTATCCCGAAAGTTCCCTATACCCTCCCCCCACCCTGCTCCCCTACCTACCCACTCCCACTTCTTGGCCCTGGCATTCCCCTGTACTGGGACATATAAAGTTTGCAAGACCAAGGGGGCTCTCTTACCAATGAGGCCAACTAGTCCATCTTCTGCTACATATGCAGCTAGAGACACAAGCTAGAGACACAGTAGGAGTACTGGTTAGTTCATATTGTTGTTCCACCTATAGGGCTGCAGACCCCTTCAGCTCCTTGAGTACGTTCTCTAGCTCCTCCATTGGGAGCCCTGTGTTCCATCCAATAGATGACTGTGAGCATCCACTTCTGTTATTTGCCAAGCACTGTCATAGCCTCACACGAGACAGCTATATCAGGGTCCTTTCAGCAAAATCTTGATGGCATGTGCAATGGTGTCTGTGTTTGATATTAGCCAAGATTTTTTGCCTCAACAAAGTGGTTCCTAGAGATCTTGGGTTCACTTATAAGTTGTGAAAATTATAAGTCTTAAATCAAGAACTTCTTGCAATCCTGCCTCAGCCTCCTTAATACTGATATTATCAGAGTACTCAGTCACACCTAGGAGAAACTATTTCTTGATTTCAAAATTCCTAGAATGAAGAGACTGATAAATTTACTTCTTTAGCATTTATTGTAGCACAAATGTCATATTCACATGTAGGCACAAATGTTAATGCTATGTTTGAAACATGCCAGCAGGCCACTGTACTTTGGATAAATCACACTGCAGTTCAGATAGATCCCACTTTCCCAAAATAAGACTGAGAAAGATCATAGCAGGATACATTTGTCATTCATTTTCACAAACATAGATAATTTTTGATTGTATTGTTTCTTTTCTTTTTCTTTTTCTTTTCTTTTTTTTTTTCCAGACAGGGTTTCTCTGTGTAGCCCTGGCTATACCAGAACTCAGAGATCTGCCTGCCTCTGCCTTCCAAGTGCTAAGATTAAAGGCGTGTGCCACCACTGCCCAGCTATTGTTTCTTTTCTGACAACACTGTCTCAGTGCGATGATTCATGTCCCATGAACAGTGCTATCACAGCACCTCTTTTCAAGGTAAAAGCTATGGATGCAGCACATTATGGGGTTTTTATTTAAAACACCGAGATCATATGCTAACCTAATGATGGAAAATGCATGAATATTATTTCAACTTAATTTTGAGAATTCTGTCACTTTTATTGAGTTAACAGTAGATACTGTATGGTATACACGTATGGCGTTTGAGAGGAAACGGTCAGGAGATTCTTAGAACATAGAAACACAATCTATTTCCTTTCCCTTTCTGGTTGTTAGAACAATATAGAAAAACTCTCTTCTTAACACTAAGATGTCAGGGGCATGTCATTCTTGTAGATCAGTTTTGGGTCCTCTAAAGGAGTATACTAGGAAGTATATTGTTTAACTTAAAATTTAACAGTAAAAATTCAGTGCTGTTTGGAGACTGGGTAAGCCTTACCACAATGATATTCCATCATCTGGAAAAGATTACTGAGCACTGCCCCACTGTTGAGGAATACTGTGTGGCTGACTTCCCCAGCTTTGGAGCGGGATCCCAGTTATCATTAAGCCAACAATGCCCACGTAATTAGTTGCTTGATTTTCAGGAACACATCTTCAATTTTGAGTATATACAACTGAAGTATTTTAGGGAAGCCACAAGTGAATAATTTGGTTTTGTATCTTGGATTATGAAAATTCTAAGTTGCTCTGCTGTTTCATTGTTTGGGATTATTCATTTTTTTATATTATTCATTTGTTTTATTCATTTGTTTTATATTAAGATATAAATTAAGATTATTTTATATTAAGATATAAATTAAGATTATTCATTTGTTTTATATTAAGATACAGATATAGAAAGCCCCTTTTCCTAAGAAATGAAACTATTGTTCTCGTAAGAACTCAGAATTTTTGTTTGATGGTGACTATATGTCTGTTGTTTGCTTAAGGTTGGAGGTCAATGAGCAAAGCAGAGACTTATTTATGAAATGATAAGACAGAGATTTCATAATATGACCTGAATTCCTAGGTGAGCTATGCTGTGTATAATTTTAGATTTTCCAAATTCATGAGCAAATAAATGTCTTTTTCATCATGTAATTAATTTATTACATATGAACTTACACATATTATGTACTTAGTCTTAAAATAATAATATTCTATTTCTTCTAACATAAGACAATAAATAAAAAATAGTACAACTGAAGTGACCAGAATGACCATGTGCATGTATAACATTCACAATTTTCAAACTGATCTTTTATAGTCTACATAGTTAAAATTATAGAATTGTTAGACAATAGATGTTATAAATATGTTAGCAGAGGGCCTTGTAACAATTTCATTGATGATGTTTATATATGGGGAGAAAAATATCCACCCTACATTTAACTATTAGGTCCCAGGGGCCATGGTTTAATCTTTCTGTTTTAGAGAATAAACCAAATGGAAGAATTGGTTATTTTAGAAACCCTACCTCATCTACAATGACATTTGTTACAAATGTAATCCATACCTGAACCTCACCCTAATATAACTTATATACTCTCAAATGAAGTCATGAGAGTTAAAATTTTTAACACTTATTGTTAGCATACAAAAGGGACTCAGTCAAAGTTTGGTGCTGAAATGGAAGGAAGGACCATCCAGAGACTGCCCCACCCAGGGATCCATCCCATATACAGTCATCAAACCCAGACACTATTGCACATGCCAGCAAGATTTTGCTGAAAGGACCCTGATATAGCTGTTTCTTGTGAGGCTATGCCAGTGCCTGGCAAACACAGAAGCGGATGCTCACAGTCAGCTATTGGATGGAACACAGGGCCCCCAATGGAGGAGCTGAAGAAAGTACCCAAGGAGCTGAAGGGGTCTGCAACCCTATAGGTGGAACAACTATATGAACTAACCAGTACCCCCAGAGCTCGTGTCTCTAGCTGCATATGTAGCAGAAGATGGCCTAGTTGACCATCATTGGGAGGAGAGGCCCCTTGGTCTTGCGAAGATTATATGCCCCACCCAGTACAGTAGAATGCCAGGGACAGGAAGTGGGAGTGAGAGGATTGGGGAGCAAGGCACAGGGAGGGTATAGGGGACTTTCGAGATAGCATTTGAAATGTAAATGAAGAAAATGTCCAATAAAAAGATTGTTTTTGAAAAAAAAAAAAAAGGGCCTCAGATTAGATTAGAATGCTGACTGTTTACTAAATCTGTTACTAAATCTTAAGCTTTATTCTTAAAGTACCTTCTCTTACAAATGGTGCTCAATGATACTTTGGGGCCTCAGTTATAATAGAATTATAGAGGCCAAAGGCCACTACCACAGCTTCACTGTCACTGAAGAAGTGACACTGAAGGGCACAGGTAGTTCAAAGGACAAAATCGAGCACCGAGTCCAGGAACTTACATTTGTGGAAGAATCAAGCTGGAGCCTAGGTGCTATGAAAGGTGCCTCAGTACACATGACAATTTCACCTTTTATACTTGTTGCTTTGCTGAAATGAATTAAACATGTAGCCTAGAAACTGCTCTATTTATGAATTAGCGACAGTTTAAAATTCATTTTACTTAATGTTTAGTGCCAAAAATTCCAACGTATATATCAGATGTTGAAAAATTCAGCAGAGTTGTATAATACCATTGGTAATTATAAGTTGATCCAAATAAAAGACAATGTTGTCATGCAGCCATTATATGGAGTAGTTGTCAGAAAACTTAAAAGGGCAATATTACCTATAAATGTAAGTAAATGAGTTAATAATTGATAATAGTTATATTAATGGCAAAAGAAGAAACTAATACAATACCTAAATTATTTAACAATTATGCTTGTCATACCATGGCACAGAAGACTCAATGACAGCATATTGTACTGAGGAAAGTGAAATCAATTTCATCCACCCTTAGAATAACTATGGATGCTATCACTGTTTATTGAAGAGCCAGCTTGGTTTATAAACCATCTACCCAAATAACACTCCTGACTTGCGGTTCAGAAAGGTGTGGTTACAACACATAGAACTGTATAATACACATTTGAGGGATTTTAGGATAAAGACAGGAGATTTCAAACTTAAGATAATGAAACTACCTGTACTAGTACTGAATAATCCTAAGTAACTGAGACTTAGAGGAAAGGCACCATCCTAATGATTCTTTAGCAAGAAGAAGACAAATTGACATGTAATAGAGACTATAACGTCCTTAGGACTTTAACAGCTACATTTAACTTTTGTTTAGAAATTACTATATATGGCAAATTCCTTCAACATAAGTAATTGTACACCTGTAAAGAAAACTGACAGTCAGTGTTTTGTATTTTGATTGCTAAGCTTCATCTCCATCTATCAAACCACAGGGAAACCATTTAGTTTGTCCTCAGCATTGAAAGACGATTTGATATGCTTGCTCAGATGTTGGAGATGAGATTCAAAGTCACCTGTGAGTCCCATGTCCCAGTCTTTGGACAGATTTTTCACCATTGACAAATCTTGTAAGACCTTCTGGGTGATATGTCCTCCTCAGCTTTAAAACTGGATCTTTTTGTCTTCCTATCATATCTCCATGTTCATAGTTACAGATAATTTCTTTTTATCTTTCATCTGATATTACTACTCGTCAAAGTTAATACCAACTTTCATCAAGTTTTATTTATCTGTTCCTTTGCTTATTGGTCTTCTGACACTCATGGTTTTAGGACTACTATTATTAATGTTGTGTTTTCCTATGATTCTATAGTTGTCAACACAATCAAAAGTTATCTGGAATTAACATAAGGCAAAAGGTTACAATAATATTGATCTCCAGAAAGAGTGTTGTGAATTAATAGTTTCTACTAAGATACCCCATGTTTAAATTCTAACTCCCAATGCCTCAAAATAATAACTTATTTGGAAAACTTCATTGTTAGAGATGTAAGTACCTAAAATGTGTTGTTTTCAGATAAAACTTTTCTCAGGGAAATGCAACACATGTGTCTACTCACACCAAAAAGGGAGCCCACAACAGACCAATGTACAGATATCACACAGTGAACCATGAGTTTTATTGGGGCTACTTCCAAGAGTTGAAATGACTTAAAGGCAGTTGCATCATCAAAGCCCACCACAACATAGGTAACAGCTCACAAACTCTGTGAACCTGGAGCACACTGCATAGGCAGATGAACGGGTTGGAAAGTGTCTTTTCCAAATGACTCATTTGGTCTAAACCAGGCAGCTCAGTTGGCTTCTGCTTCTTCTAAACAGCTGCTCTGGTCTTTTTTTCTCTTCTTAGAGGGACTCCCAGCTTTTATTGCTTACTCTATCAGGGAAGGAGCTAGTAAATCTGGTCAGCTTCAGGGACTTCCTGAAGCCATTTTGAGTTGTTTACCTTCCTGCTTAAGGAAGTCCCTGCAGGGCAGAATGTTCTAATCTATGAGAAAACTGTTATACAATATGTGGTCATAATGAAAGAGGTCGAACCAACTAAACATGACTGGTATGACTGGCACCCTTAAAATGGGGGGAGGGAGAATTTGTGCAGACACATATATAGGAAGACTTTTGTGAGATGGGTATACAGGGGGATGTGCTGGCTTTAATTCAAGAGACACCAGAAGCAGAGAGAAGCCAAGAAAGGATCCTTCCCATATCCTGAGAAGCACAGGTCTGCAGTCACCTTGGGCTTGTAAGAATAAGTTTTTGTTGTTTAAATTCTCCAGCATCTGTGTGTGCCCGCTATGGCAGGCATGTCCTGGCTTGGCTCTGCCTTGTGTAGGTGGAGACCTCCTTGCCCTGGGCAGCAGGTGCACCTCTGCTGCACTGCCTCTGCAAGTTCATGTGCCTTTGTACCATTTCCACAAACCAGGAGACAGAGCCGGTGCTGACTCTACAGTCAAAAACAGGATTCAAAAGCAAAATGAAATGTTTATAGTCTTTAGATTTCGACCTGATCTTGTGTTGCATGAACCACAATTTACTATTTGTTTGCGCTTGCAATCTCAAGACTCTAGCCAGTATTTTTTTAGCATAGAATACTCACCCCGAGGTAAACAATACATTCCCTAAGACAAAGCTAAAACATTTAAAGTTTATTATATTAAGTGGTCCAGTTTACTAAGGATAAGCCATTTTGAAAGAACTCTAAGTACTCTTTAAAGTCAATTGAATACTAAAATATTAAATATTTAAAATGGCTCTTCATTAAAACAAATAAATCTAGATTTCAGAGATGTTGTAATGGGCTTTAAAGTGTATTAATAAAAGAACTTACATCCTTACCTATAATGTGAGAATCACTGATTGAAATATATTGTTGAGTTGCTTGATTTAATCTAGATTTACCCAGGCTTGAATAGAATGTATTTTTCAGACCTTTACTTTCTGCTAGTCCAGAGGGTACCATCAGCTGCTTTCTTCTACTTTTTACTCATCTTTCAAATTCAGTCACAAGGGTATGTTTGCATAATTATTAAACTAAAAGGAAATTAACAATTGGGTATTAGAATAATATTGTTTATGACTATAATGTGTCATTTTTCATTCTAGCTTAATTGTATTGAACAATAACGTTGGGTGAGTCTGTGAGGGCATTTCCAGAGAGGATTATTGAGGACCTGCTCTAAATTTAAGGAACAGCATCTTATAGGTGCATACAGACTGAATGAAAAGAAAAGAGAGAGAGAAACACTGAAAACCAACATTTATTGCTTTCTGTTTTCTGACTAAAGTTGCAGTATGAACAGCTGCCTATTCTGTTATAACAACTTCCAGCCATGGTGGGTGAAGTATGTCCTGTCAGATTGTGAATACACCACACAGAAAGACAAAGATACAACTCTCTCTCTCTCTCTCTCTCTCTCTCTCTCTCTCTCTCTCTC
>NC_034593.1:14392795-14393753 GCF_900095145.1 Mus pahari | reverse complement strand
TCCTCCTCCTCCTCCTTCTTCTTCTTCTTCTTCTTCTTCTTCTTCTTCTTCTTCTTCTTCTTCTTCTTCTTCTTCTTCTTCTTCTTCTTCATCCTCTTGCCACAGGGTCTTACTCTGTAGCCCAGGCTGAGCTAAAAACATCACAGCAAACATTCTATCTTAGTCTCCGGAGATCTGGGATTGCAGATATGAGCATATCCCCCCCCCCCCAAAATGCAATTGCTAACTTTGAGGCTAAGATGTGGTTGAAAGCCAATGAGTGTTTGTGACTTCTGGAAGTGGGAAAGATCAAGAAAATGGGTTCTGCATTAAAGTGTCCTTTAAAAAGAGTGTTGCTTTTCTGATGTCTTTATTTCAGTCTAGAGAGCCCCATTTTGGGATTTTCTCTTCTGGAACAGTAAGATTATAATATTTTTATTGTTAAATATCAGTATGTCTGTGGTAATTTGTTGTAACAGCAATAAAAAATGAATACACATTTACAGAAATGTCTTCCTATAACTATATAATATGATAAACTTATCCAAGGTAGATAATATATAATGATGTTTCCAAAATTACGTTCTGAACATCTCCAGAATTTATCTGTTATGCTCCTTTCAAAACGGCCATGTAACAACTGTTTAGATAGAATATACTGTTTGGATAGAATAGATAGTATTTGGTGTTAAATATCATGTAGGCATGATTTAAAATAGATAGCTTTTCAACATCTATGAATTTTTGGATCTGTGAGGGTTCATGAAACAATCCTCCATGTAAACCAACCAATATATGGAAGAAAAGTGAAAGTCGCCATATAGCAATCTAGAGGCATGTTGGAATACTAAGGTGAAGCTAGAGGTGACTAGAAATTTGAAGAACTTTCTACATAGATAGTATGTACATACTGTTTCAAGAGTTAATTCTGACAGGCCTAGATGAGTGGGTGCTAGAAGAGAGAAAAGAAAAAAGAAGT
>NC_034593.1:14390982-14392582 GCF_900095145.1 Mus pahari | reverse complement strand
GAGTCTTGGCTCCTTCTCTAGAGAAATGAGGAATATTTTACAATACAGAACTCCCAATCATCACACGCACACACACACAGACACACACACACACACACACACATACACACACACACACACACACACACACACACACACACACACACACACACACCACATCACATCAGATTTTAAAAACATTTAAGCATGATTTACATGGATTCAATGGATTATAAAGTTGTTTCTTATCCCTTCTTATGGCTATGAATACATTGCAAAATCTAGGGCAGTTAAATACTGTATTTAAATTCAGATGTGATATACACATATGTTACTTACTCTTTTTATAAAGATCTGCCCTAGTGAAATTTAATTAGCCTTGGCAAGCTTAAGTACTGTGTATGTTGGAAGAGTGGTTGAAACTAAGTTCGTTGCTTTAACCTGAACATATTTTCCAACCTTACCAGCAGAGAAGCATATCCAAATTAGATATTAGCAAAAGTCATAGGAAATTCAAGTAGTGAGTGA
Source organism: Mus pahari (assembly GCF_900095145.1). NCBI lineage: Eukaryota > Metazoa > Chordata > Mammalia > Rodentia > Muridae > Mus > Mus pahari. The sequence goes on along the minus strand of NC_034593.1, from coordinate 14,392,075 downwards.
CTGAGAGAAATCAGGTCTATCTCCTGGCTGAATACAAAGATAATTTGCAGAGCTGGAAATTGGTTGGAATGGTTTCAAAAAGTTATTGTATTCTAAGAACAACATTTCTTCTAGCCCATTGTTTTGCTATCCCCATCTTGTGATACAAGATGGCGGCTGGATATCCAAATATTGTTTTCTTAGATGAAAAGTGTAAAAGCAGGGCAATGCAAAATTCTCAGAATTCACACTATTTCTTCTTCATACAGTGAAACAGGATGCATTTATGTGGCACCTCCAGATCGGGAATGAAGATGAGAGGATCCATTGCTTGGTGTTCTGACTAACAATTGGGAGAACTATAACTAAGGAAGAAGGTGGCTGATTCAACATACTGTACTAGAGGGAGGTGAGTGAATAAGAACAATTTCACCATTTGTTGCTTTGAAGGACCCAAAACCATTTGGTGGCTAGTTGCATTATTTAAAAAGTATCTAGAAGTTTGGGTACAGGCAGCCCCCTGGAGCAAGCATAGAACTTCCACATACAAATACCCTAACAAAGATAGTTTGCCTACTCCAAGTTTTCCCATGTCATGTTTCAGCCACCTTCAGGAAAAAAACACCATAACTTAGATAGCCTTCGGTTTAGCTATGTTTTTTCCTAGGTCGCATTCACACTCATGGGCTTCTGCCTTGCCAGTTTACCTCTGGTCACGTACATCAAGATGAACTACCCACCCAAGGCTTTCCTGCATTGTTGGATTCACAAAACTGTGACAAAGTGGCATGTTCTAAGTTTCAAAGGTTTAGATAGATAGATAGATAGATAGATAGATAGATAGATAAATAGATAGATAGATAGCTGAAAATGTAGATTAAAAGGAGAATGTTAATAGGAAGAATGTAAGAAAAGATAAACAAGAGGAAATAAAAAAGAAGGTTAAAAAAAGAGGATTCAAAATGATCAGGAAACCTGCAAAACCATTACAACAAAACTGAACTTCAACTAATGAAACAGTCAGATGATAAGGAGCCAATTTCACAGGGCTATTAAGGAAACAAACCAAGGATGTTGCCCTGAGAGTAGACACTTTCACACTGACATCATGTTA
>NC_034593.1:14345863-14390786 GCF_900095145.1 Mus pahari | reverse complement strand
TGTGTGTGTGTGTGTGTGTGTCTATGACATTGGGGATTTATGGATGGCAAAGGCACATATTTTTTTTGTATGAGAATCATAAAAACATTGTGCTTTAGTTTTGTTCCAAAATGGATAATCACCTTGATGACTTTTCCCATCATGAAGAAACATAAAGAGTCATCTAGTTTTCAGTGTGTGTGCGTGTGTCCAAGACATTGGGGATTTATGGATGGCAAAGGCACATATTTTTTTTTTTTGTATGAGAATCATAAAAACATTGTGCCTTAGTTTTGTTCCAAAATGGATAACCACCTTGATGACTTTTCCCATCATGAAGAAACATAAAGAGTCATCTAGTTTTCAGGGGGTATAGCAGTGACTCTGCATTGTCAGTACAAAGCCATTTTTTCTAATAAAAGATGGCATACATATCTGCAGTATAGAAAGCCAAGCATGGAAACTATAATTTGGAAAGTGGCATGATACTAAAGAGGTTCACGCCTCGGGGTGGTTTGCTGTGGACTCAAAATGGATGCAGCACTGGAAGCATGGGACAGTTACCTATGAGCTAGAGGAAAGATCATAATTGCTGTTAGGAAAAGACAGAGAGAGAATTAAACAAGATATATACAGAGGAGGTGTCTTAAATGATTGGGCTTTGTTTTAGAAAACCATGGATATATGTCCTCATAGTGTAGTGAATTTTATGCTACAGTTTTAGGAAATAAAATGTTTCCTGGATATACTTAAATTTGCTGAGAATGGGACCTTTTTATATTGCAACATGTGTCTGTGTTTGTGTGTGTGCATGAGTGTGTGCATGCGTGCAAGTGTGTGTGTGTGTGTGTGTGTGTGTGTGTATGCATGTTTACTCTAAAGGCTTTTGTCAACCTCAGAGTATAAGTCAGTCATGGACATTTGTGTTCATTCCTCAGCTTTAGTCTGTTCCTTGCAATACCTTGCTCTCTGTCCTTTGGGAGCAGTCTAATTTGCTTGAAGCAATTCTCTCTGACCTTTCCCTTCATCCTCAACCGACACATACTTTGTAGTGCCTTTATCTGTGGCATTTTATGTTGTGAAGATAGACTAATGAGTGACAACAAAAAACAGTAATGACACCCAATTAAGAGGTACGAATGTCTCCTGTTTCTTAACTACCAGCTTTGCTTCTTGTGTTATTGAGAAGTGGTGCAGGTGCAGGTTTTGTTTGGACTTGCTTGTTAAATCCAGGGAAGTCACACTGCAGGGCTGGCCCCTCTACAAGAAATGGGAGATACCTCAGCTGCACTTCCTTGGAAAGAAACTATTTAAACTGACTTATAGTAGTAAAACTGACTTTCGATGCAGGAACCCTTTGCTATCTATCTATCTATCTATCTATCTATCTATCTATCTATCTATCTATCTATCTATCTATCATCTATCTATCTATCTATCAGGGTGTGGGCGGTGGCTCTCTTGCTGGAAGTGCAGAAGCATAGAACATACTTTATGTCACAGGATGGAAGAAGTCTACAGGATCACTATTTGAGCACATCAAGCTAGAAGTATACAGATTAAACGAACAGAAACTGTTTGAACTGTTAAACTTAGAAACAAAAGTTTCTATGTGAATCTCCTGAAAGCTTTCCTCCTTCAGAGCTTTAGTATCACAGGTGTGTCCTTCAGATGACACCTCCTCCTTTACCCCCTTATAGAATTTTGATTAGGAAAACACTAGGATGAGAGAACATGGTCCTGAACCACCTATACTTGATGGAAACTTCTATCACACTGTAGGTTGTAATGTAGGGGAGAAAAGAAAGACTCATTTTACAAAGGAAACCACAAGGTTCTGGATCCTCAGTGCTTTGATCGATATCATTAAGCCAATACTAATCTTAGCTGACAATGTATGACAGATTTTGGAAGAAGGCGCCCTTTAATTGTTCTTCAACAGAATGAGTAAATTGTGTGAGGAGTTCATAAGTTTTAGCTTATCCTCAGACCTTCCCAACTGTCATTTTCAGTCATTCAAGGGGAAAAAGTGTTTGTTAAGTGTCTCTTCTATTTTGTAGCAGATACTACAAAAAAATAATGTCTACGTGAGAAGCATGACAGTGGCTTCTTGGCATGAAGAACTGTCACACAACAACTAGTTGTTAGATTTGAGAGCATCGACTAGTGCCTGTGCCATCAACTGGCTCCTGTACCTAAAAACTTGTGTGGTAGACTGCTGGGAATGCGTGTCGCTTTGCAGCACAGTGAGGAATCTAACCGTATCCACCTAATGGAAGGAACAAATGCTTAGTGAGCTTTTGGAACACTGCAAAGGCTGAGGAACAGGTAACCACGGCTGTTGGCTGCATCCTAGCCTCAGAGGATAGATGTGTGCAGTGTGTATTTAATAACTATAAACAGCAGACATCTACCTTCTTTGTCAAATAGCAAGATCCTCTATTTGACTTTTAAATTTCAACTTTAGGATATAGCTGATAGTTTTCAAAGAGGTGTTTATATATATATTTTAAAGATTTTTATTTACCTTATGAATGTGAGTACAGAGCTGTCTTCAGATATACCAGAAGGGAGCGTCGGACCCCATTACAGATGGTTGTGAGCCACCATGTGGTTGCTGGGAATTGAACTCAGGACCTCTTGAAGAGCAGTCAGTGCTCTTAACTGCGGAGCCATCTCTCTAGCCCTGATATGAGGTGTTTAGCATAGACAATAAGAATATATATCAATTTATATGTAAACATGCCTTTCCATAAAAGTGCTATAATCCGACCATTCAGAGATAACTATTATAAACATTTTTTGCATATAGTTTCAAGAGCTATAAACATATTACAAAAACTTAAATTTAACTTTGCATTTATTATATTTTTAATTAAAATATTCTATTTGTTTCCATAATCATTTTTGGTAGCTGAATAGTATTTCTTACAGTAGTTTTACCCAAAAGATATTTTAACAAATTTCCTATATAGTGTTTATTAATTTTTTGATTGTTCATAATTTTTCTTAAATCTATGATATGGGGCACTGGCTGCTTTTCAAGAGGATCAAGGTTCTATTCTTAGCACTGACAAAATGACTCACAATCTGATGCCCTCTTTTGGTCTCTGGGCACCAGGCATATATGTGGTACATAGACATAGATGTAGACAAAACACTCACACATTTAATTAATTAATTAATTAGTCAATTTAAAAAAATCACTTAAAATGCTATGATGTGAGTCTTCAAAGTTTCTTTGGATATATTCTTACAAGCAGCATTTTAGAGTGGATGGTAACAAGCTTGTATTAGTGTCAATTGTTTTATTATATTAAGCTTCACAGTTTGAAACACTATTTTAAAATCTCAGTTACTATCATTCAAGAAAGTGTCGGGACAGAAGAAGTTAACTGGTTCCTCAGCAAGTCTGCAAATGTGACTCAGGACTATGATCACATCTGAGGCTGACCTATGGAACCATTTCCTTCTAAGCTCATCCACAATGCTGCTGCTGTGAGACTTCAGGCTTCACTTTCTTTACTCAGGGTGTCTTTGGCTTCAAGTCATAGCTTTTCAGTAAACTGGCTACATGGCCCTGGTGACACTGGCAGTGCACACATGGCAGTTTGCTTTGATGGAGGCTAGGATTCATGTAACATAGTTGTGCAATCACATGCACCCTATACCTTTCGCTATATCTGCTATATTGACTACACACAGCCAAAGTCAGTACCATAATACTCCAAGAGATGTCATGACACAAAGGCATGGCATTGAGATGCTGGTTTATGGAAGCCAGCCTTTAATCTATATATTACAACACATTTCTAAAACTCATCAATATAACTAAATTGCATATCTGGCTCAATTAGCACAGCATTATTATAGTTCTTCCTTATACCTTTGAACAAACTAAACTGTTGTTAGTTTTTAATTTTAATTTCATTGGAAAACAATATTAAACTTGAATATACTTATTAATGAAATTAAATGTATTTTGTGTTCTGTGATCATTTGAATACTGTTAGAAATTTCATTTCGTGTCCTTTGGGTGGGTTATTGGCTATTTTGGTTGTTATAGTTGTAGATATTTCCCATCTGTCCACTCTTTTGGTGTTCTTGGGGAATGTTCACATGTATGGCAGCTCTTATTTGACAGTAGTCAAGTTAGACATTCTTTACTATGTCTGGATTCTCTTATCTACATGAATAATGAGAGTTTGAAACCAGCCATAGCTTTGTAAGATCATGCCAACAGGGCATTTCCAATATCTCAGTCTTAAAGAGGTTTCCTTATGATCCATTTTCTTTTCCTTTTCTTCTGTGCTTGAAGAAGAATGTTCAGGAGACACAACTGTGACCATAATATGAAACTCAACATGATAGGGATATGGCCTCAAGCTCAATGTTCACACTGTCCACATCAACATCACACAGCTTAACAGAAATGCAAACTCTTGGATGCTACAAGGCTTATAGAATCCCAGATTCTGGGAGGCTTAAACATATGGATTCAAAACACAGGATAGCTCAATTTTGTACAATCTGTGTGATTTTCATGTTTGTATAAGGGCTACAATAATTTTAGATTACATAACTGGAGAAGAATATGTAGTTATCACTTTGAATCCTTGAAGATTAAAACTTCAACAACAAAAGTTTGCCAACCTCAGTGTGTTCCAGTTTGAACTGCCTTCCTACAAGAGCTACAGCAATTAGACAGACTGGCAATAAATCCCCTAGTAACTTTGTGGAGCAGGCCTGTTGGACCAGCTTTGCTTGCTCTCCCCAGAACTTTTTTTTTCCAATTTTTTTATTAGGTATTGACTTCAGATAATTTCAAATGCTATCCCGAAAGTCTCCTATACCCTCCCTCCAACCCTGCTCCCCTCCCCACCCACTCCCACTTCTTGACCCTGGCCTTCCCCTGTGCTGCGTCATATAAAGTTTGCAAGACCAAGGGGCCTCTCTTCCCAACGATGGCCGACTAGGCCATCTTCTGCTACATATGCAGCTAGAGACACGAGCTCAGGGGGTACTGGTTAGTTCATATTGTTATTCCACCTATAGGGTTGCAGACCCCTGCAGCTCCTTGGGTACTTTCTCTAACTCCTCCATTGGGGGGCCCTGTGTTCCATCCAATAGATGACTGTGAGCATCCACTTCTATGTTTGCTAGGCACTGGTATAGCCTCACAAGAGACAGCTATATCAGGGTCCTTTCAGCAAAATCTTGCTGCATATGCAATAGTGTCTGCGTTTGGTGTCCCAAAACTTCTTGAGCAAGATGAATATAAGCCATACCTTGTAAGTCTCCTGTAGTGTCTCCCTGGTAACAGCTGAACCCCTATCTTTACCAACCTAGCAGATGAAAGCCCACAGCTTCCCTCCTGTACTCCGCTCAGGAATAGCTTATGCTTTCCCTTCATCGTCAACCTCTCGGTTGTCTTGATAGGTCTCTTAGAGATCTTGGGATAGTATTCTTCTACTCATCTTAAGTCTTAGGAAACTCCAAAGAAGAGAAAGAAAGAGAAAACGAAGAAGAAGAAGAAGAAGAAGAAGAAGAAGAAGAAGAAGAAGAAGAAGAAGAAGAAGAAGAAGAAGAAGAAGAAGAAGAAGAAGAAGGAGAAGGAGGAGGAGGAAGAGGAGGAGGAGGAGAAGGAAAAGGAGAATTAATATTTTAAGGTCAACCTATTTGGCTATTTATTATCAAGTATTTTCCATTAAAATGCATCCTCAAATATGCCTCTTAAAGTAGCCTTTTATACTATAATTATGAGATATTAAATCAGCTTTACTGTGTGACCACTGGACAAATAAGGATTCTCTCATTCTGTTGACATAGTTTCACCTTTGTTTGGGAAAGGTACACCAAGTGCCATGTGTTAGCTATGGTCACGTAATTTTTAAAAATATTCTCCACTATAGGTGAATGGTAGGTTTATTCAAACCACAATCGTAACCATTCTCCAAATTAGGGTTCATTTTTAGATACCTTCCCACTGGACTCCCCGAATCCCTCCCAGCTTCCTACTTCCCTAGCTCCCCCACCCCTCAGCTGGTCATCAGCCTGTTACATTTTCACCTAACATCCTTTGACTCACTGCTCACTCTTCTGGTCACTCCTAGCAAAGGTCAACCAACCCGTTGCAAGCTTCACCCTATCCCTTCATCCTATCCCCATCCCTTTAAATATTCCTAGTCTGCAAACCAGGTGCCCTTTTGGGTTTCCCAATCTGAAGACTTCTGTGACACAGGTTGTTGCCGCCCATGAACCCACTCTGTTGTAAAAGCTCTATCTTATCGGTCTTTCACTCCGCTGACCTTTGAACAGGAGTTCTTAACACTTATATGTTGATGCGAGTTTTTGCCACTGTCCTTCTATAGGATTTCTTTTTAATAGGGCAGTCATAATTTAGGCTACAGTCTGCAATTAGGAAAGTGATTAAAAAGGCTTGACCTTGTAAGGACTGAACTCTATTCCCAGCTATCTCTGCACTCTAATGCAAGGGAGCCAGACTGCGTTTATCTGGGGATGGTGCAAAGGAGAAAATTCCAGAACACATAGCAAGAGAAGGACCTGAACCTTGTAAGCTGGTAAATAAAGCCCTTTCCCGGGTCTTCTGTAAATGTCTAAGCGAAACAAGGTGGTGACAAAGCCTGTTTTCCCACAGCAACAGTGTGTGACAATCAGGCTCACAAAGCTGGAGTCTGGGTAACCAGTGGGTGCATCACTCCCAAGAAGGAAGGAGTGGGGGATGTAGGAAAAGACACTGTCTTGGATGCACTCCACAAGCCAAGTTGGGGACTACAGGCTCACTCTTGTCATTTTGTGTGTAGTAATGAAGCCTGATGAGAGGTCTCTTGCCTGCTCCTAGCCGGCTGTTGTCCTAAAAATGCAAACCGTTGCCTCGGGCCATGGAATCGGGAACAAGCAGAGGACAGAGGCTCCGGCTGAGCGCCCCACTGCTCATCCTCGCTTCAGTGCTGGCAACTTGTGCCTGAAAAGCTGGGCTTTACCCTTGTACATAAGGACACAGGAAAAAAAAAAAGGATTAATAAACAGTGTCCCAGGGGCCAGTGATTTTAATCCTGAGGTTTTATGGAGCAGACATTTAAGATGGGGAGGAAGGATGCCCACGTCATTCCCAAGTCCTCTGTGCTTGCCCATGCGAAATAAGCCTTTGAGGGCCAAAGCTGCGGTTTGGATTCCTCACTAGCCTTTTCCTTTCCCCCAGTAGTCCAAGGACGTCCATCTGACTCACCATCCCGGAAGTCGTTTTGTAACAAAAGATTCATTGACTTTCAGTTGGTCAGGCATGCCAGGGTAACAGGGGTTTTCTTGCCTGCAAACCTTGCCTCACTTTGGAAGCCCCAGGCTGAGAGGAAACCTCCTTTGGCCAGGGCTTGGTGAGCTTCCAACATCTGTAAACACCGTCGGAAGCCAGACCTGGGCTTCAACTGGGTGTGCTTAAAGTTTTCCCTTTTTTTGTAGTGTTTGGTTTTTGGTTTAAATTGTTGCCTTTGTTGGTCCCAAGCAGCTTGCTGGTTCTAAGTCAGAGACTTCCTGGAATTATAATTTGCTCTTTCATTCCTTTTGAGGGTCCATGTTGACCACTGCTCACATTTTTGAAACCCCTTTTCTCTAAGTTAATTTCCTTAGAGGCAAACCTCAGAAGTGTGTGTGTGTGTGTGTGTGTGTGTGTGTGTGTTCCTTGTGTTTTTATGCATCTATTATTTCTGTGAAATTCTTGACAGACAATAAAGAGTTTTTTTCTTTTTAAAACCGTGGACTTTCTGCTGTCAAGGAAACAAGCTGTTCCCCTCCAATCAAGGCTCCTGGGATGAGCTTAGGAGAAACTTTATTAAAAATTGATGAATATATTTAGTCTCTCACAGAATTCAGTCCCTGAAGCACTACACTTGACCAAGGCTCACTTCTCAAGGCTCTGACTGTCTCCCCAATGTGCTGAGAACTCCTGGTTCTAAGGAAGGCCTGAGAGAGGGCAGTTTTTAATTTTTTGGTTTTTGTTTATGTTTTTGTTTTCTTGGCATTGTGGCCATTGCCCACTTCTAGGAGAACAAGCGAAACGTTTTTGTAGAACTGAAAGAATTTTTTTCACCCATTTCCAGACCCACTTTGAATACTCCATACCCAAAGACAGAGTGAGAAAACAAAACGAAGCAAACAACATATCTGCTTAGTACACTGACCATGTCAGGAAAATCCTGAAAGGAAGGCTCTAAGACCTCGGGAAAACTACTTCTGTGCTTGGGTCTTATGCAGAATGGACAGCCTGTGTATCTGTGGGACTGGGCTAGAGGGGGAGGATGGAACACTAATTGACTGGAGGAAATGTACTGGCCCTAGTTCTGCTTAACCCCTCTCTGTAAAGTTTGCTCTCTCTTCCTATACATCGTACAATGGGATCTTTCTTGTCCAAGTGCTGTGACCTACTTTCAGAGAGATGTTTCTAGGTCTTATGGCTGGCTGTGTTGGAGAGCAGTTCCAGTTTCTATGATTTGCCTTAGGAAATGAAGGAAAGATAAAGGAGGGTAAGAGAAGGCAACAGAAGGCTTGCTTCCTAGCCTTGCCAAGCTCCTTCAGTTCTAGGTACCTTGTACACAGAATGACAGTACTTGGAGTATCATTCTAAACCCCCAAAACTTGCCTGTCATTGCATGTATGGTTCACAACCTTTCTGCATAGCTTTCAAACTATGTAGCCTCCACAGTGGGCTGGACAGGCAAAAAGTTGGGGAAGAATGGAGGTGTGATGGAGTCATAAGGGAGTCAACAGTAGTCAATCTGCTTTTAGTGTTTCAAGTTCATGGCAGACAGCTTGTAACCTCTCTGTACATCTCTGTCTGTCTTGTATATTTTTCTCTATTTATGGTATATAACAAAAATCCCTTTCCTTAAAAGTCCATTTTCCAGAGGAATTGGGGAAGAAGTCTAACCTTTCTCGACCTCAGCACAATTTGACAAACATGCATGGTCACGAGTTGGAAAGAGCTCTGTGATTTTCAGAAGCTTTCAACTTTGTTCTTGTGATCTGGCCTTCACTCTCATCTGAGGTAGTGGCTTTCCTCCTTGCTCAGTGGGGAAGCAAAACATTCCAGCAAGTGGAGTGTTTATTCTTCCCTCTTGGTCACTTTACTCCTCCACACTCCCAGACACTTGGCCAGCATCCTGGGAATGCACACAGATGCACAGGCCTCGCCTCTATTTTTGTGAAGCCTGAGTACCAGCAGATAATTTGTGACAAAGACCAAAAATGGCAACTCAAGAAAAAACTGTATTGCTCCAGAAGATAGGAGCCAAGCAGTCTATTGTTTAGAGAAGAGAGAGGGGACGGGAGACAACTTGAACCAGTGGGTAAAGATGGGGCCTTAGGCATCCTACCCACCTAGGTAGACTTGGTCTTACTCTGTACTGGGTAAGAGCAGGGGACAGATGGTATAGCCTGTTTGAACTGTAGATCCCTCTTCCCCAAAACAGGTTTGTTTACAGTATTTCTATGGAGATCAAGTGAGAGGATGTGCAACTCTTGGACCAAAGCAGACTGAAGGACTGTGAGTGCCCAGGAATTGGCTCCCAGAGATGGGGCAGCTGATAACCAGCTCTTGACTTTTCAGTCTCCAAACCACACTAGGTGACACATGTTCTCTTGCAAAGAAGGGGATTGCCAAGATCTATTCTAATTTGATGGACATTTTTCAAAGTACATTTCCTCTCCACTGAAATCTCTATAATTGCTTGGATAGATACTATTGTCTGTATTCACAGGGCAGAAAATAGCAGCCCTAAGAGGGGAAAGAACTCCTTCTTAGACACACTTCAGTAGCTAGACTGATTTCCTGATTCCTGTTTGAGACTTCCTTCCTTGAGATCTCCTGCATTTGTCTAGCACTTACAGTGCACTTACTAGGCACTGCTCCAGAAACTCCAAGCATGTTAATTCACTTCATCCTTATATCGTCTCCTGCATCACCCCCAGTACCAACAGAGAGAAATGAGGCACAGAGAAGGTAAGTAGCTTGATTATATTTTCACAAAAAAGTTGGATTCCAACCTTGGTGGGCTATCAGGGGCATCCATTGGATGGAGTGCCATCGATGATGCTCCATGAGTGGGTTCACGTATTTTCTGGTGTGTGTTCTGTGTCTACTGTCTTGTTCCAAGTTGAAAAGAATAAGCCTGCTATGGGTAAGCTCCATCTCAAGGCATTTATAGCCTGGGTGCTGGACTGCTTTGTTTGATGGGCTTTAATATTCTCTCTGCCGAGATTCGTGTGGTATAGAGACTGCCGGGTGTCGATCATGGAGTCTGAAAGAAGTTGACTCTTGGGGTAGAGTCCTGCCCCTCTGAACTCTCTAGTGAGTCTTTGAAACTCTTTTGGATGCTAGCTACATTAAACAACAACAACAACAGCAGCAGCAGCAACAACAACAACCTAATATGAATACCTTTCCCATCTGCATCTAACATTTTTAAAAACCAAGGTAAAGCCATTAGGAAATTTGCAATTATAATTCCAAGAATGTATAATTCAGAATCAAAATATTCTTAATCTGGAATAAAACCTTAGTTTGCTATGTGGGCTAGAGTGGCTTTTGTAATTAAACAGATTACATCTAAAGATCAACTTTCTAATACACCTTAACTTCTCTGCCCACGAATTAGCTGTACGTCCACATAAAGCATGTTTTATTAGTGGCTGTCACACTAAGTTTCAGAAGTAGATTTTAGGGGGTCTCATGAGCTTCATGCTTTTATCCAAAGATCAAAGACAGAGATATCTTCTCCAGTTTGGACATTCACTTTGTTTTATGAAGACTCTGTCTTGCTTTCTGAGTTAGGGAATAGAATAGTTTGTAATGTTCAAATGACAATGAGCATCGTTTCCTCTAATTTCTTCCCACTCTAGGAACTTGTTCCGTCTTAGGTTATCTAACCTTTCGCAGAGGAAGAAGCTACAATGTTTGGCCAAATGCAGCAGCAACCTTTAAGGCTCCACTGCTCTCACTTCTGTAAAAGGCAAGGACTAGGAGGAAGGTGGAGAATCCGAGTCAAGATTACAACGCTGGTCATAGTTTCTCAACCTATTTGAGAAGAGAAGGACCCACGTTACTTGGTGTTCTCCATACCTAAGGCAGCCCAAGCTTACAGACCCAACCCTAAGCAAGCATCTTTCTCAATTTATGAACTTATATCCTTACTCTTATACACAGTGGGTCTAGAGTAGTGTCAGTTTCTCAGCCTGTGGTCTGTTTCCCTCTGGAACATCTCAGATACCCATGTAGGGTATTTAGCTTTGGACTCTTTCCTTGCAGTGGCAGTCTTTCTAGGAGGTTTTGCCTCTTTATTGAAGACATCCTCTCTTGGATGTAAGTTATAAGTTAGTACAGGCTCAGCCTACAGCCCACCATAGCAGCCAATCACTACTTTTATAAACATTTCTTTCTTTCTTTCTTTTTTTTTTTTGGCTCGAAGTCATGCTCTTTGGCTTATGCCTGTTGCTGAGATCCCATGGCCTGCTAAGCCAACAACATCATATTATCAGAAAGGAGCTCATCCAGATATCTGTGACTGTGCTAAAATGCCGTGGTGACAGTGGTAATCAAACAGAATATTCCCAATCCGTTCTTTCTTCCTGAAGTCTCTATGAGAGACCAGATAAGTGTGGGATATACATTTAATGCATGAAAGAGAAGTGAGTCCCTCATAAAAAAGAAGCTATATTCCAGCTTTTTGATATACCAACAAAAACAATTCTTTTATATTCTATTCTTTCTCTTCCAACGATTTTTTTCCCCCTCAGAACAAAGAAGATGAGCTCTAAGTTGGCGCGGTATCTACAATTCCCAAAATAGAAATAGGTAGGTAGTTTTAAACAGAAAAGGATTCTGACTCAGTAGTTTCCCCACACATGCTCCCCAGCATAGAAGGTACATCATAGGGCATACACCATAAAAGAATTCTCATAGGAAACGTAGTACTACTACCAATGGCAGCCAGTGAGTGATCTGCTGACCTTCAGAAAGCGGAGGGGGCATAAATGGGCATACATTTAATTGTTCAAAAATCATTGGGAAAATAACGCCAGGTTTTAAACAGGGTTAGAGCTGGGTTGACGCAGCTGATTAAAAATGAGAATATTCAGGGTGTTTCAGGGCTTTTCCTCCCCTCTTCAAGAGCCTTGTCATACAACAGCCTGGGCTAAACATGCTGTGTCAATCTTGTCTTTTACATTTCCCGGGTGTTTTCTTCTTAGATCATGCAACAACCCTGTCATTATTTTAAATATTTTTGCCTGTAAAATGCAGAATACTTACTCTGATTTTAATAGGACCCATGTGTGAAATCCTTTCTTTCTGTTTTTTTTTTTTTTTAAATCCATCGTTCTGATTCTTTCTGCTCTTCAGTACAGCACAGCTTGGTAGCACTAGGTACGTCTCGTTGAAAGTATGTCCATAAATATGTCCCTTGCAGCACGGAACAGCTTGTTAAATTGGCAGTCCTCAGCAGTGTGCCTAGAAAAGTTTGCCTCACTTGTGATAGTCCAAATGTAGGGCAGAACACAGCGTAACTTTTTATCTAATTTTACCAATTGACATATTCTTCAAATTTTTAACTACCTCGTGCCTTTTTCTTACAGTGCTACCACTTGATTTAAAAAGCAACTGAATGTTCTCATAGTGGCTGTGTGTGGATAGGGAAAATACCTGCTTTCTTATCAGATCTCAATTTGGGGAGAATACCACGACTTAAACTGGATGTACAAGCTGTTGTGAAAACAGGGTTCTGATAGGACTGACACCACTGCTGATTTCTGTCCTTGAGGTGGGCTGGTACTATCCCCCATTGTGGCAAGGGTGGGACTCATTAATTTTAGTCATTCTAATTTAACAGATCTGTTTACTGACTGTAAGCAATATTCTTAATGATGCCTTATTACTGATCCTTATATCCTTATATTCTCTGATTTTCATATCTCTTTACTAGGGTCCTATTAGAGCCAAGAGTGACATGTCCAGAGGGACCATTGACCCGAGATTTAATGTTACAAGATGAGCTTTCAGTGTCACAGATGTTGATCCTCACCTGTAAGAGGAAACTGTTTTCTCTCTCCTGATGTATAGAGACTCCAGAACTATCACCTCTGTCTTCAAACCTTGGGACACCAGAGAGGCTTCCCTGTCATCTTGTTATCATACTGTTCAACATTGGCCAAGTGTCATCCTGGGGAGAACCACACATCGAGACAGAAGGAAGCTTCACATACCTGAACATGGTCTCTGTGGGGGGCCCAGCTATAGGACAGAGGACAACCCAGAGACTGTGTTCTGAGTTCTTGTCTTGGTGTCCACACCCTCCAGATGGTGGTATGAGCTTTAGGGTAAGTGGCCTGAAGAAAATGAATTCATTTTCCATGCTTAGTTCCTGTCTACAAATTTTACCACCCAGTAGGGAATTTGCCAGCCTCTAAAGAATCTGTTAGGAAATACTATTTTAGGAGCAATTTGTGAAGAAAGCCTTCTTAGAAATATTGAAATGCAAAGTGGACTGTCTAGAAAGATGCCCAAACTTCTCCTTGGTTGACCACAATGTACTCTTCTAACTCCAGTGAGTGAGGACCATCACATTGAAATCATTGTGGTTCAGCTTAGATGGAATGGATGAGACAGTCACCCGTAATCTTTAAGGGTTAGGAGCATTACTCCCCACCTCTCTTCAAACCCATAGATTCTGAGTTCTATTGGATAAGCTATTACCAGTGTGCTTTGGGGATGGACATTTAATTTATAGAAGCAGTCATTAAACTTGGATGATTCTCATACACTTGCAAGTTTGAGATTGCCCTATCAAATACTCTGTGTTTTCCATAAGTTTTTTGTGGAATCAATACAGATAATATTGGACAATAAAGTGAAATTTTAAACTCATATATAGTACTTTAAAAAAAATTAAATGTCCCTCAGACTTAATTTTAAGTTAATCATGCTAAAAGTGTGACCAAAGACACTCTAAATTGTAGAACTATCACAGATAAACGAAGGAGAAAAACCTCTTGGTTTTTCCTCTGGACCATTTTACTTTTTTTTTAATTTAAATTTGGCAAATGAAAAGGTAATTATTACCGAAAGCTGGAATTGCATGAAAATGTTTACAGTTGTCCTAGGAAGAAAACAGCAGAATGTGGAACTAATTGTGTTGATTCAAAATAATTATGAAACACAAATGACCATTACTTATAACAAGTCTCCTGACAGATAGGGTTTAACTCTGGTGGGGATCAGGCTCAAATGAAGTTTAAAAAACAAAGAGCAGGACCGTGTAACATCAGTGTGGTGAGACCTAGGTGAGAAAATTGATTTGCATCACACTTCCTAAAGTTTGACTGATCTTTAAAGACAATGGCACACTAATATTTGTATAGTTTTCCGTCTCTTTTCCACTTTAGATTGTCAGTGAGATTTTCTTGGGAGGACTGGAAGTAGATTCCCCCATGAGACTTCTGGATGCTGCAGATGTCTCGGTACTACAGACACAAACAACCCCATTTCCAATCACTGTTGGGGTATTTGTAGGCTGCACGCAACTTACATGCACTATGGATTTGATTTGGTAGGATTCTATTTAGCCCAGAAGTGTAATTGAAAACATAGAAAGGGCCACAAACTTCAGAAA
The DNA here is from genome assembly GCF_900095145.1 of Mus pahari. Classification (NCBI taxonomy): domain Eukaryota; kingdom Metazoa; phylum Chordata; class Mammalia; order Rodentia; family Muridae; genus Mus; species Mus pahari. Next base: position 14,376,129 of record NC_034593.1, on the reverse strand, counting down.
ATCTAGAGAACCAAATCTAATTTTGAGTGTTCTATATAATACTGTGTCTAGAAGGATCTTCCACTTTTGTAGGAAAATAATCAGACACCATTTCATATTAATAACTAACTGAAATCAGATATGAATCTATATGTAAATTATAGATCAGGACAGACTAGTAGAAATAGAATGCAAACCATAAAAATAATCTAATTGAATACTTCAAAAAAAATAAGAAAAGAACAGGTAACAATTTGATATATATATATATATATATATATATATATATATATATATATATATCAACATTTTCATCATGTCATTTAAACACATGATATCCCAGCATTCTGCTTATCATACTAGGCCTGCATATTTAATTTTGAATTAGTCATATTTTCTATACTCAGAAGCCACCTGTAGCTAGTGCTTGCCATCTTGCTCAACATGTAATTTGTCTAAGAAATCTTCTGAAGGCTGAATATTTTTCAAAGACAATGAGATATTGTTATTTTTGTTGTGATCTGAGAGCTTGCAGCTGCTTGTGGGTATGGGTGAGTGGCTAAGAGTAGGAGTGAGTGGGAAGCCAGCGCCCTGCTGGTATGTGTGAAGACTACCTTGAGATTTGGCCAGGCTGTAGAGGGTGGGATTGTCCAAAGAAGCTTTTCTTTGTTCTCTTGCTGCATTTATCATGTTGTCATGGCAGATACTCAAGTTTGTGAGGATACAGCTTCTGCAGTACTTTTGTGCAACTGAGTGGTACTTTGAGATGCCTTTATTCACCTTTGCTTGTGGTAGCCTCACTTTAGGAGATGTTTATGCTTGCCTTGCCAAACATGAACATGGTAACTCAGTGTATTAGTCTCATGTTTTTGGCTTTCACTGTTGGTTAACTAAAGACACGAGGGAGTAAGGAGATAGGTCAAGGAATGGCATGATAAAGTCTGAGTTCCACAGGCAAATGTTGTCTTATTAACTTGGGTTTTATTTCTTTTTTTAGTTTGGAGTTTATCATATTAATTTCTCATTGTTAAAGAAATCTCAGCTTTCTTGTATAGTTTTATATTGTTTTTTGACTTCAAATATGAAAATTATTAATCATACTTCTTAATTTATGGCATGAATTCATTGATCACTATAATCTCTCTTGAATAAATGGTTTACTTATATGTCCTATCTATCATCTATCTATCTATCTATCTATCTATCTATCTATCTATCTATCTATCTGTCTGTCTGTCTGTCTGTCTGTCTGTCTGTCTGTCTGTCTGTCTATCTATCTTTATTTTTATTAGATACTTACTCTATTTACATTTCAAATGTCCCCTTTCCTGGTTTCCCCCCTCAGAAAACTCCCTATCCTCTCCCTCTCCCTCTTCCCCCTGCTTACCAACCCACCCACACCCGCTTCCTGGCTCTGGCATTCCCCTACACTGGGGCATAGGACCTTCACAGGATGAAGGGCCTCTCCTCCCATTGATGACCAACTACGCCACCCTCTGCTACATATGCAGCAGGAGCCATGAGTCCCACCATGTGTACTCTTTGGTTGGTAATTTAGTCCCTGGGAGCTCTGGGGGTACTGGTTGGTTCATATTGTTCCCCCTATGGGGCTGCTAACCCCTTCAGATCCTTGGGTCATTTCTCTAGTTCCTTCACTGGGAACCCTGTGCTCAGTCCAATGGTAGGCTGTGAGCATCCACCTCTGTATTTGTCAGGTGCTGGTGAAGCCTCTCAGAAGACAGCTATAACAGGCTTCTGTCAGTAAGCACTTGCTGGCATCCACAATAGTGACTGGCTATGGAGATTATATATGGGATGGATCCCCAGGTGGGGCAGTCTCTGGATGGCCTTTCCTCCAGTTTCTGCTCCACATTTTGTCTCTGTAACACCTTCCATGGGTATTTTGTTCCCCCTTCTAAGAAGGATCGAAGTATCTACACTTTGGTCTTCCTTCGTCTTGAGTTTCATGTGGTTTGTGAATTGTAACTTGGGTATTCCAAGCTTCTGGGCTAATATCCACTTATCAGTGAGTACATACCATGTGCGTTCTTTTGTGATTGGGTTACCACACTCAAGATATTTCCTAGTTCCATCCATTTGCCTAAGAATTTCATGAAGTTATTTTTTTTTAATAGCTGAGTAGTACTCTATTGTAAATAGAAAATGTAAAATGGATACATTTTCTGTATCCATTCCTCTGTTGAGGGACTTCTGGGTTCTTTCCAGTGTCTGGCAATTATAAATAAGGCTTCTATAAACATAGTTGAGTATATGTCCTTATTACATGTTGGAGCATCTTCTAGGTATATGCCCAGGAGTGGTATTAGTGGATCCTCAGGTAGTATTATGTCCAATTTTTTGAGGAACCACCAAACTGATTTCCAGAGTAATTGTACCAGCTTGCAACCCCATCAGCAATGGAAGAGTGTTCTTCTTTCTCCACATCCTTGCCAGCATTGGCTGTCACCTGAGTTTTTGATCTTAGCCATTCTTACTAGTGCGAGGTGGAATCTCAGGATTGTTTTGATTTGCATTTCCCTGATGACTTAGGATGTTGAACATTTCTTTAGGTGCTTCTCAGCCATTCAGTGTTCCTCTGTTGAGAATTCTTTGTTTATCTATCTATCTATCTATCTATCTATCTATCTATCCATCCATCTATCTATTTATCTATCTATCTATCTATCTATCTATCTATCTATCTATCTATCTATCTATCTATCTATCTATCTATCATCTATTTTATCATCTATCTAATGTAACATCACCAATTATCACTCACATTTGTCTGTTTATTATTCTGGATTTATTTCTATCCATCTTATTCATTTGATTGCCATTTATTAATTTCTCACTACTGTTTCCATTTTGGGCCTCAAAGCATGGTAAACACTAAATCACAATTTACATTGGAACAATGTAAACTGAAACAAAGATCTAAGTTAGTGTAGATACTCCAGTGGAGTGGAGTGGTGGCTAAAGTATGATAGGAGTCCCTGGTGATGACTATTTCAGTAGTGATGTATATGGCAGTCATAAGAAATTTTGTTTTCTAGAAAGCAAACATAATCATTAACTAAAGGATTCAGCAAAATAGGGATCAGAAGGACAACGTTGGGTATGAGCCTAGCTAGTTGTCTCAGAGCATGTGAACACTGGGATTTAGGTCAGGTCTGGGGCTTTTTAATCTGATTAAATGTGATGGTTTTAGGATGTGTTTTAGAATCAAAAACCTTGTGATGGTTCTGAATCATCCCAGTTCCAAGATTTATGAACCCAAAGATTTGGTCAAGTTAGAAATCACTATTTGTAGAGAAAGATCTAATAACATGCACACCCTTTCTTGGCAGAGCATCTTAGAGTCTGAGTGTTACTGAACCTGGTGGCCCAATATTGCATTGCTTAGTGTGAGGGAGAAACAACTGAGAACTGGAACCTTTACAACAGCTGGCTCTAATGTTCTAGATTCCGAGAACTGGGCATAGATTTCAGAGTCTTGTGATTTCCCAACAGTTAATCATCCAGTTTTGTCCTAGTAAAGAACTTCCTTTTAAACCACCAAGGACTCTGGATTTCATTACTGCTTGCTAGCATTTATGGGCCTTTCTTAGAGACAGTAGATAAATAACAGTCTCTTGAATGTGAGAGGCGAACTTCAAGTCTAATGGTTGCTGCCAAAATAAAAGGACGGGAGTGTAGTAGCAACCACAACACATTGTCCTTGCCCAAATGAACACTAGTACTTTTCTTTGACTTTTAAGCAGTGAGTTGAGCAGAGACAAAGATCGAATTACTTCACATTGCTCTGCGGTCAAGCTTCAGCATGTATAGTCAGCCCACCACATCCACAGATTCAAATAAATCACAAATTGAAAATATGTGGGGGAAAAACTATGCCAACATTGATCATGTTTAGAGCTCTTTTTGTGATTATCTCCTAAATGAAACAATATAATGACTATTTCTCTTGCAATTCCGAGGGTTAAGTGTCAGAAGTAATCTAGAGAAAAATTATAGTATGTATAGGTAATATGCAAATATTATTAACAAATGCTAATGTAGAGGAGGGTTAAACATCTGCAGCCTTTGAGACTCCTGGAGAGACTGAGGGGCAATGTTATTTTATTAACAATCATATAGGTTGTTTTAGGGTTCTGTAGACTGTACCAAGAGGACACATGTATCATTTTAAGTAATGGCATTATTGTGCCCATCGTCTCAACAAGCTTACCGTAAGCATTTGTTGCCTGAATGAATGAGCAAACGAGTGTGAAGGACAGGGATATTGGCTTAGATGCTACATACAAGTCTTGGATGCCACATACAAGGCTGTAGATGTCAGTTTCTACATGAGAAGCGCTGTTTATGAAAAGATGAAAGAGTTGAGTCTAAAGACAATAAATGAGAGGCTATATCAGAAGAACTACATATGGCAAAATGTACATTATTATTTTATTATTATATATAATATTGTTTAAATAATTATTCATAATTAGTTCATTTAAATAACTTCGTAAGTTACATTACAAACCTGATGAACACTGCTCTTTGGGTTTTAAGATCACCCCTAATCTTTCCCGCCCTGTTCCTTTTTGGAGACATTCAGGGCTATGAGTTTTCCTCTTAGGACTGCTTTTCATTGTGTCCCATAAGTCTGGGCATGTTGTGGCTTCATTTTTTTTTCTTTAACTTATTTTATTAGATATTTTCTTCATTACATTTCAAATACTATCCTGAATGTCCCCTATACCCTCCCCCCACCCTGCTCCCCTGCCCACCCACTCCCACTTCTTGGCCCTGGCCTTCCCCTGTATGGGGAATATAAAGTTTGCAAGACCAAGGGGCATCTCTTCCCAACGATGGCTGACTAGGCCATCTTCTGCTGTATATGCAGCTAGAGACACGCCTGCTCAGGTTCTTAAAGCTGCAGAAATCCACCTACACTTGCCTTTCGGCTCTGGTATTCTCAGTCTGAAGGCATGGCAAGGTTTGCGGTCCTGAGAGATCATGCACTGGTCCTGCTTTCAAAAGCCTGTGCCAGCTAATTCCCAGTGAAGGAGTCTGAGGGAAAGTTCACTGTCAGGGGTGGATAGGGTTAAAGTAGTATGAATCTAAACATCCACAGGGATAACAGATCATGTAGCAGGTAGTAATTAGATGAGCTATTAGCACTGGGTAGATGGGAAGAAAGAGCCCAATACACCAGCCAGAGATGGGAGACATTTGCCAACCTGATTAAAAATGAAGGACCTACAATACTAGATTGTGCCAAATGTATGAACATCAGAGGAAAGCTGTCAAGTTAGCATTGCTGAGCTCTGCTCATATAAGCTGGGGCTGGGACCAAGTAGGCCTAGGGTGTGGCTGGTTGTTTCTGGGCCAGTAGCTCCTCTTCCAGATACTCTCTTATGCCCAAGGAAGCTTTAGCAGTGCAGTTAATCTATCAGGCAGGACCATTTCTCCCTGGTCACCATGGTCTTGCAGCTGAAATGTGGTTTCTTTAGGCTTCTCTGGGGGAGGTGGGGGTGGGAGAACAGTGCACCACAGGAACACAGCAAAGAGCAGGGTCATCTTATGGCTTCCTAGGCCCTGCCTTGACTGCAGCACTGACACAGGCTATAGGAACAGAGCGAAGAGCTGAACTGTCTCATGGCTCCCTGAGCCATGGCCTTGACTGAAGCACAGGGCTCTGGGTAAGGCCGGAGGGGGACTTGAGGATTGAGTCTTAAGACTTTGCCTCATTTTCTTATGTCCCAGAAAGTTAAGGAATGATAATGACTTTAATTCTGACGCTTGGAAAGCTCTGCCCAGGTGCTTCTCACTCAGGGCATGTACAGAAATAAAAAAGAGTTATGTGACGAATTGTTTCTGGTAGCTTTTTGCCTTCTTACTGGTATTAATAAAATGTTTTAGGAGAAAGAAATGCTTTAAAAATTAATCATTTTTAGTCTTTGAAATTTTTGTACTTTTATACAATTTTTAAAAAAGGTTGATCTTTATTTATATGAGTATACTGTAGCTGTCTTTAGACACACCAGGTGAGGGCATTAGATCCCATTAAAGATGGTTGTGAGCCACCATGTGGTTGCTGGGACTTGAACTCGGGACATCTGGAAGAACAGTCTGTGCTCTTAGCCGCTGAGCCATCTCCCCAGCCCTATGCACTATATTTTGATCTATATCCAGGGGATGATTTTCTAGAACAGCAGCCACAGACTGTATTTTGGGATATACATTTATAGAATATTCTGAGCTATAAATAGTAAAAATTACCAAATGATATGAGAGGCCCGTATTTCAGCTAGGTGTTCCCGTGATCCAGTAAACAAGACTTAAAGGACTTCTGAAAATTTCTTCTTCCCAGTCTGCCTGTTCATGTTTGTTGTGATATAATAAGGCAATCATGCTTTCTGAAGGGTCACCTTGCTTGAGATTTTAATGGAAGGATGTTCATTTCTTGCTTGTGTGTGTGTGTGTGTGTGTGTGTGTGTGTGTGTGTGTGTGAATTTTCTCTATTTTTAAATATTTGACACTGTTTCCAATTACAAATTAAGTAATATCTGTTTGAAAGATTGCTAGTTTAAAACTAAATGAGGAGCTAAAGTCAGGATCCGTTCATTCATAATTAAAGTGGCTGGAAAAGGGAAGCACATGTAGTAGATTGTCCTGGGTGAGGATATGCTTCCTGCCACAGAGCCCCCTGCAAAGGATGGACTATGGATTTTTCCTAATGTTTCACTTTCCTGTCCTATCATAGAAGGCTGCCTCCCAAACACTGGTTCTTGGAAAGAAATGGCATAAGTTTGACTTTGGATAGCTGCCTTTGTCCTTCCTTTCACTTAAATTTCAGTATTTACTGCTCACCAGTCTTAAATTTGACACTCAGCAGACATAGAACTGTATCCTTGAGAGGATTAAGGGATTATTTGCTCACCAGCTTAATCAGATTAATCATAGATTTTGAACAAGATATCTAATGCCATTCACAGGATGGGATGTGTGATCCTGCCTTGCTAGTTGAATTTGGCTTGGGCACATACAGATGGATACAGGGGCATTCATGAACACACAGACACACACATGCATGTACACATGATCACAGGCAGAAATAGATGTTTTTGTTTTTTGTTTTTTTTTACAAATTTTATCATTTAAAACAATAATTATAATTTTATAATCAAAATAACTTAGTTTCTTTTTTTTTCTTTTTTCTTTTAATTATTATTTTCTTTATTTACATTTCAAATGCTATCCCGAAAGTTTCCCATACCCCTCCCCCCACCTCTGTTCCCCTACCCACCCACTCCCACTACTTGGCTCAGGCCTTGCCTTGTGCTAGGTCATATAGAGTTTGGAAGACCAAGGAGCCTCTATTCCCACTGATGGCCGATTAGGTCATCTTCTGCTACATATGCAGCTAGAAACACAAACCCCGGGGGTACTGGTTAGTTCCTGTTGTTGTTCCACCTACAGGGTTGCAGCCCCCTTCAGGTACTTGGGTACTTTCTCTAGTTCCTCCATTGGGGACCCTGTGTTCCATTCAGTAGCTGGCTATAACTTAGTTTCTACTGTCTGTTTTCCTTAAGAACTGAAAGAGATTCTACACCTGTAAGATTAGACTATTTAGATTTATTGTATGTTATTTAAATTTACCTTTGGAGATGCCATTTCTTGGGAAGCCATTTAAAAGTAATTTTTAAAAGAGCATGGAAGAGCCGTAACTATTTCCATCTCACATTCCTATGATGTGAACTTTAAAATTTGAACATTACTAATTGAACTTATAGTAGAAAAAGAAGTATCCAGAAAATAGATGATTAATATTTCAATTATTACTTTTCATTCCTATTAGGATCTTAACTCCTAGTGTACATTTATTTAATAAGCTCCATTCCCCCCGCAGAAACAGGAGGCAGCAAAGACCCTTTGTACTGCAGAGGTATTAAGTGGGGATTGGGACCAACTGGCCCATTGTATGAACTCTTATTTTGAAGCATTCCAAGTTAAGCAGATTTTGTTGGATTTATTTTTATTTGGGTCTTATGTTATTTGCGAGATAAACATTGTAATATTGGAAATATTCTCAAAGATAGGAAGGAACAAAATTAAAGTGCTAGTCCTATTTGTCCACACCATTAATCAGAAACATGGTAGCCAAGAACTCCTGAGGCCTCCAGTAACAGAATTTAGAGCCATCTCCATATTGGCTACATGGTTCAGCATTGCACAAAATTTTATGGCTTGCTTTCCAGCTGGAATCAGACTTATTTCTGACATTACACGTTTATTATACAATCTTTATTAATCTGTTTATAATGCTCATTAATGTTTGTCTGGCATTGATTTTTTTTAAAAAACTAGATCTCTCTGTCTCTGCCTCTCTGTCTCTGTCTATCTGTCTTTCTCTCTCTTTCTCCGTGTGTGTGTGTCTGTGTGTACATGTGTATGTGTGGTGCGCATGTTCATGTATGTGAGTGCTGGGCAGCAGTGGGTATCGGTTGGTTCACACTGTCCATCTTGAGTCAGGGTCTCCTTGTGTGTGCCATGCTAGCTTGCCCATGAGTTTCAGGGATTCTCTTGTCCTGCTTCCCATTTGAGCATAGAAATGCTAGGCTTTTATATATTTGCTGCCACATTTGGCTTACATGCTCTGAAGATTTAAACCCAGGTCCTCACCTTTGCATGGTCAGAAATTTTGCACACTGAGCTATCTCCATATCTCATTTACATACATGTAACTACTAATACTGTTAATACATAATCTGGATGGAGCTCTACAGTTTTCATGTCCTTTTGCAAACCCATGAAATTCAAAGGTATCTGAACATGTATTTTACCAATAAGAAAACTGGTAAAAAGAATTGTGGTTTACCCAAAGTCAGTGGTAGAGTTAGGACCAATAAGCAAATCTACTATGATGCTGCTCTCTTTTTTGTTTTAAAGTGATTACTAGTAATTTTTGGCATGTAGAGAACCAGCTATCATCATTCTGTGTGAGCAATGGCATGTGGGGTGAGAACTTGTGTGTGTGTGTGTGTGTGTGTTTGTGTGTGTGTGCGTGTAAGAACAAGAGAGCAAGAAAATGAGGATAAAAGAGAGAAGATTTATATATGTCTGGGTTATATCAAACAAATAAGCAACAGTTCCTTTCTAGTGAAGACTGAAAATGAAAACCAGCAAATGTAAAGGATAAAATTGTGAACTTCTTTGCATAGCCTTCAGGCTGCTTGGGCTAGCTTTTATTGTGCTTGTAGTTTTGGAGACATGTTTCCTGTATTATTTACTCCTGACAGCCTTTGTTGCAGGGTTCTTAAGATGGCCCCATTTTGCAGGCAGGAAAACTTAGACACAAAGAAGTAACAAGCACGGGCCTCGTCAGGTGACCCAGGGTCTCTGTGTGGTGTCATCATGCCTACCATATTGCATGTATTTAACACCATGGTGCCTTTATATGGCTTCCACGTTGGGATTTTATACATGCAATGGTCATGTTCTATGTGCATTTGCAGCATTATCTCTGAACATGCTTCAGGAACACAGGAAATTAACACAAGTTAATTTTCTCTTAGGCGACCGGCGTCGTTTTGCTTATTGGCAGACAGAGAATGTGAGGCCCAGACAAAGCAGCTGGCCTGTTCAAGCCCAAGTCCAAGTGAAAGGCTGCAGTTCCCTTCCAGCCAACTTCCATGCCTCTGACCTTTCTCTGCACCTCGACTCACAGATTGCAGCACATGGGGCTGCCCTGCACAGTGGGTCGCAGCTTTTCTGAAATGGACACCATCAGAGGTGAAGGTCCTCGGAGTCCCAGACTTGACAATCATCTTATTGCTATATGGGGTCTAGGAATCCATCATCTATATTTATAGATTTCATTAATACTTAAGTAATCAAATCCAGTCTGTCTTCCCTCTCCTAAGATCTTAGTCACATATTTCCCTCTATAAAGTCACCTTTTTGGCTTTCATCAAAAACAAAGTGATCGTTCCTTCTTTTCAGGGTGTGAGCTGCATTTTGATAACTTGGTGTTCAACACACATCTCTCTAAGTTTGCAAAGCAGACAGGTTAGTGTTGCAAAGGCCAGGATCATCTCTTTAACTAGGGAGAGCTAATTTCCAACTGATATGCATGGGGAGAATGCTGATACTTAAAAAAAACCTGTATGGTCAGATAAAATCTGTTATAGGTGAGTATTCAGGGATCAGATGACATTTAGATAGGCATACTATGTCTTTCTAGTTTACGTCTTTAAAGATCATCTTTAAGACCATGTGAATATACCCTTATGATATAGTAATATCAAAAGGTTCCTCTGATTTAGTAATGTCACCTCTGCACAGAAGATTCCTGCTCATAGGTAATATCAGTTCCGACGTTCTGTTTTCTCCACATACATAATTAGTGTTTTCCGTATTAGGCATCAAGCCTTACATATATCAGATAAGTGTTCTACTTCTGTACTACATATCTAGCTGTTGGCTTTGAAGTTCTGGCTCAACTTAAACTTTTATCTAGCTCAGCTCAGCCTGAAATTCAAGGTTGTTTTGCTTCTTCTACCTGAATAGTAGAATTACATGTACCATTGTACCTAACTAGTACACACATATGCTAAAGTTTAATTCATACTGCAAGAATATTTAACATATAATACATTTAATACATTCCATTTTGTCTACTCCAGTTCATGTATTATCCCTGTCTAGCATATCTATGCTATATAAGCTACCAGCCTATTTGTTGTGTAGTCACTGTTTTGGTCATCTGATGACCCTTCATGTTGTAACAGTATTGTGGACAAGTACCCCTTATTCTACTTGGTAATGGGCTAGTGTGTTCTTTCATAGATAGCATTACATGTAATAACCATAACTGGTGTGAACATGATGGGATATGACTGGAATCTCAGCACTGATCCCATCAAAGGGGACTGGGATGTCAAAGCCTGCTTTAGCTACACAGTTTTCAGGACCCTATTCCCCAAACAAGGCTACATGAGATTGTCTCATACAACCACAAACCAACAAGCATCCTAAGAAGTTTTAATATGTTATAACACTTATACTGGCACACTATAGGAAGCACACATTAGGAATGCTGTAAGACTCTAACACACTACTCACAACACTACACAGCTGAAAACTTAAGAGTTTTGTTTCTGGAATTTTCCACCTAACTTTCCAGACCTTGGTTGGAACAGAAGAAAGGAAAGCTTCAACCAACTAAAGACCGGACAAGCATTTTCTATTCATACAGAGTTATCATCGCACGTGGTATGGTTCCCCAGTGAGGAGGAGGGGAAGGAGAAGAAAGGGGTGAGTTTGAGGATAGGCACCGGTGTCTTGTTTGACAAGGCATTTATGGCAGGACTGATCACATTGGATGTCTTCCTTTAGCAACTTTTGTATTAACTTTCACTCTGTTGAGAATAATTGTTTCATTTCACAGAAACTGAGGACAAGGCTCCTTATCATAGAACTCATGAATTAAATCAGCTTTTATTTTCGATTTTTCATTCTTAATTGATTCTTCTGAGAATACTATTGACTTTTATTTCAATACTCACTGGCAAGGTCTCTAACAGGTAAGCAAAACACGTGAAATAACTTTTGACCTGAGTGCAGGAGGTGATTTGGAATTGGATATTTTCTGAGGAAATGTAGGCAAGAAGGATAGGCATTTGTTTGTGTGCACACCTGGGTGTGTGTGCCTGTGCTTGTGTGTGTGTGTATGTGTATGTGTATATGTGTATGTGTATATGTGTATGTGTGTGTGTGTTTGCTTACACAATGCATGTGCATATGTGTGTTTACTGTTATTTCTCAAAGATGTTTTTCTCAATTCTTTCTTGTGTGCTGCCACCACAGAGCCTGGTACACTGGAAAAAAAAAAAAAAACAAAACAAAACTTCCCTTAGGGACACTATGTGTGATATTGTGGCCCACTTGTCTCACAGACAGAGAATTCCATGCCAATTCAACCTAAGCCAGCAGTGATTGGGGGACTGTCCCCAGAATCACTCATATTTAGTGTCTGAGCAAAGCTATTGGGTCCTGGTAATTGTAGGATGTTGGGTTGATGGCAGTTATTCTTAATGAATGACCCAAATCGGCAAGACTTGAAGGTCATGGGTCAGTGGAATCTGTTGCCTGGATTCTGTGGACAGCTGCTCACTTGGGGAGGGGAGGGGCTATCCCTCACCCTGACAGGGAGTGTGTGCAAGAGAGGGAGAGAAGGAAATGGAGACTCATGAAATCAAGGGAGCAAGCTTCTTGCTTATGAGTGAGCTGCTGACCAAGACATGACCTATACCCTTATCTTCATGGAGGGGTTGTATGTAAAAGAGAGAAATAGTTTTTAACTGTATATTCCTTAACTTATCAAAATAATGTTCAAAAAGTAAGAAGACCGAGAACTCCTTTCTTAACTGTTCCATGTAAACTCTGAGGTGGTGTGGGTGTTTGCACATGCCACACTTCCCTGTCAGGTTCCTTTGAGATGGGTTCTTGACTCTCTCCTGGCAGTGAGGCTTTGAGATAGAATCTACATTGGGCTTCAGGGGGCCCCTGCCTATCCCAGATCTCCACCTCTTGCCTCTGTGCCTCTTTCCAGTACTACACCTAGAGGTTTCCGACTCACTCGGGATCACTGTCATCTGCCTCTGAATCTCTCCCAGAGATTGTGCTGTGACACAAAGGTGAGTAACTCTTCTCCTGAGATTATTTCAGAAAAAAACAGCCTACAGTTTAAAAACGTGTAACATGAACTAAAAATAACAAACAAATGAAAATCCTCCCTAAATGGAAGTGCACACATGGCACGATGCAAAGAAAGCTACATCGCCATCACACAAAAAAGCTGCAGGTCCTGCGGCTTCGTTTCCAAATAGTGGGTCCCTCCCGATTCCTCAAAAACTAACATATTAATTCACAAGCAAACTTCTTTGTACCTAATGCTGACAGGCAGACAGGCGGTGGGGGTGGGGCGGGGCCTGTGAGAAGGGGAGCAAGGCCAGGGGACCGCTCTGCTGCACCAGCTTGGGTTCCCGGCCCCGTGATGGAATTATTGTTTATTTTTTTAATTTTCCAAGGTAGGCCGATGACAGCTGAAGAAGACTGTATTTGCGGAGGAGCAGCATGAGGGTAGAGAGGAGCAGAGCTCCTGAGGGAAACCTAATAGTTCCTCTCCTTCCTGCACGGAGATAAAGACTTATAATCAGCGTCTATGTTCACCATCTGGCTCTGCGCATGTGGTCCGTATGGAGGAGAAAGCCGCACAATCTGTAAGTGATCAGGAGCCATGGCGCTCTCTCCAGAGAATCCACGATGCAATCAAGGTGACAGATGGCACGGCCACTGCTGTGGCCTCATGGAGAAGATCAAAATCACCTTCAATAAACTCTGACTGAAATGGGCATGAGCACCTCGAAAAAGTCAGTTTGTCAGTCAAACTGCGACAGCGCGCTGCACTGGGGAACCACAGCGGCCAGCTCTCTGTTTTCAATCGTTTCCGTCTGACTGGGCCTGAACTATGATCCTTCTCAAATTGTCCTTTCTGTTTAGCTGAAGCAGGCCAGCAAATTGCCAGATTCATTGCTTTATTGAAGAAAATTGAAAACACGATGTCCTCAATTCCGAGGACGCACAGCTGGCAGGTGCCCGGGACACCCAAACACAGGGAGAGTGGACCTGGTGTCTGCAGCCCGAGTTTGCCTAACTTTAGGAGGATATTTTTGAACGCAAATATAAAATGCAAATGTGTACGGGGCAGTGGTTGTGTAAACGGTATTAAGTAACCAGTAAGTGTTGGTAGAATGGAGAAGTGTTTACAAAGAAAGGAAAAAAGGAAAGGGGAGAAGCAGGGAGTTGTCTCTACATATTCAGAGCCGGAATCTTTCTTGATAGAGCTAGTGGGTTTTCTTTCTGTACCTGTTTACTATGTGTAGGTTCCTTTGGGTTTGAGCAGAAGGTTGAAGAAATACAGAGGTACTATTTTGTTTTGAGCAAATCACAAGGAATCTGCAGGGGTCAGCAAATTTAGACAAATTTCCGTTTCTTTCAACCCCAAAGGAAAAAAAAATTAGAAGTTCCAACCGCTTATAAATGGAGGGAAATGAGGAACCTGCAGTGGGACTACTCAAATCCACTACCATCTTTTGAGAAGTAATGACACTGATTTCAGGTCAGGGAGGGCCCGTCCTGATGAGAGCAGGCGCCCCTCTTCCTCCCTCCTGATCCCTTGGCACAGTTCCACTGTTGTTCTTCCTCCCACTAGCCAGGACCCGAGATTGAAAGCAAAACTCGACTTTTCCAATCTTCTTTCTCTCAAGTTTCCAGGATCTGCTGCTGGTCCTGGAGTTTTTTATTATAAACTGGCTGAGGGAACTTACCCCTTCTAACTTTTTGTCCATTCTCTTTTTAAAAAGTTGTAACCTTCTAGTTAATGTTGCGGGCTTGTTTCATTTAAGATCCAAACCCTGCTCCTGCTTCATCCCCCACAATGTAAACTGTTTGACAGCTGAGAAATACTGAGTCACCCAGCCCTGGATTTCCATGGGAATTCTCTACTCTTATTATAGGTACACTTTGAATGCCAGGATTCTGGTGCAGTGATATTGAAATGCATCTAAAGGGGACTCATCCTTGATTTGTGTATGTGAAATTCAAGAAAACATGGCAAAAGCTCCTATTTTGAGTGATAGGAAAAGTCTAGCTCTCTGGGAAGGACTGTCTTTTCACAGAGTATACAAGTGGAGCTAACTTACTGCATATCAAAGGGAAGTGTGGTTTGTTAAGAACAAAAGACCCTTTGTATTTTCGTATTTTTTTAGTAGGTAATACGTACTGAGTGTTGAGTACCTACTATGAGCAGGCTTTGCAGAGTTGAGAAGGTTCCCAGAGAGAAAATGTAGGTTTTAAAGCGTCTTCAGGGCAGAGCTCTCTCTGTCTGGCTTTTCTCCCTTGATCCCTAGGCAGTGGGGGGTGTTCTTGCATGACGACAGGGCTGGTGTTAGGCTAGTGACTGCCTGCTGTTTTTACACAGGAAATGCTGTGTATTTTTTCTGTGGTCTTTGGCTTCCTGGAACAGCAACTGTTTAAAGACACATTCATCAGTGCTGCCACCAGGAGGGGTGGTAGGATGAATCATCTCTCAGCAGCAGCTCCTGGGTTCAGGCTCCAGTAACTCAGGGAGAAAGAAGTCTTTTGCTTCCTAATGCTGGCAGTTCTGAGTCTTTCTTTAGGAGATGGCCTACTGGACCATGACAGTATGGAAACGTACTTCTAAAATGAGGATTAGTAATTAGAGCTTGGCCCAAACTCAGATATTTATGCTCCAGTCATCTCTAGCATGGGATTTCTCTTGATCTGTGCCAGATACACAACCATATACCATTAACGTCCTTTAACTCTACTTTCCAAATTAAAATCTTGCTTAGAGAAATTTCCTTGAGACAGTTTAAAACTCATGTTCATGAGCAGAGATGTCCTTAAAGTGCCGTATGCACATTTGCTCTAGCCATCCATCCCCATCCATCTCTGTATCTTCTATAGGGGAGATTGGCAGGGACGGGATGTGAGGATATATAGATTGTCCTGGAATTCACAAGGCAGCACCCATGGAGGGCAACTCTCCATCACAGGGTACTGGCTTTTTTGAGTAGATGCATTAATGATATTTTTTAATTCATTGATATTTTGTTTTCTCTCTCTCTCTCTCTCTCTCTCTCTCTCTCTCTCTCTCTCTCTCTCTCTTTCTCTCTCTCTCACTTTGTGTGTGTGCATGTGTGTACATGGTCATGTATGTGTTCATGAATACAGGCACATACATATGCACAATTCAGAGATCAACACTAAATGTCTTTCTCAGTACCCTTTACCTTGTTTTTTTTTTATTATTATTATTTTTTTTTATTTTTGAGACCTAATATCTTAGTGAACCTGGAGCTTGCTACTTTAACTAGACAGGGTGATAAGCAATATGCCCCTGTCTCTGCCTCCACATCATTGAGATTATAGCCATGTACACTTTCACCCCGTTTTATAATGTGCTGAGGAACTAAAGCCAAATTCTCCTGCTTGTCAAGCATGAGCTTTACTTACGTTCACTTTGCCAGGTCCTGGAGTTTAGAGCAGATTCATTGTGAATGAAGACACTGCATAGAAATTTAAATACAGATAGAAAACAATAAGTATGTGGTGAGATGTTTTTGTGAATTGAGAGTAGTCTGGTCATTTGTAGGTCACAGATTTCATTAGTTCCTATTACTAGTTTTCTTACCATTTTATTGCTTAAAGTTACTGCATTAATTTTAAGAACGTTTTCTGCTAACTTTAATAGGTTGCGGGATATGTGTATATGTGCCACATTTCAGTTGCTTTAACTAGACACCTTTCAATCAATAACATTTGACTTCTTGGATTCTCTCTGGCCGTGAGGCAGAACCTCATGGTGGCAGGGTTTAAGGTAGAGGCTACTACTTTCCACATGGCAGACAGAAGACCAAGAGCGATGGAGAGTTCAGTGCCACAGGCCTGTTCCCAGTGACATATTTCCTCTGGTAAAGTCTTACTCCTAGGTTCCAGGTCTTCCCAAAATACCTGCTTATGACCATGCCCCAAACGTGAGTCTTTTTCAGGAAGACAGATCTAAACTGTGACAAACCGAGTCCAAAAGAATGCCCATTAAAATAAAATTAGAATGTAAGCAGATAACGGCATTTATAAATTGATAAGCTTATAAACCACAAGTGTTATGTTCTTAAAAGATTCTCCTTTTCTTGTATATAATAATGGAGACAGAAATACAAATGGATAAGAGTGGGGCATCTTGCAAATATAGTGTTATTTCTATTTGTTTAACTTATTTCAGAATATTAGACTGAATAATACCTGTGCAAATGCCATGTACACAAGTCTTGCTTTATCCTCAAAACACTATACAACCAGAAAGATTTTGAAAGGTAGACTATTGAAGAAAAATAATAATTCTATCATTGAATAAAATGAAGGGTCCAAAGGATAAATTTGTATCTGTATATGCTTCTACTCTATTTATGACATCAAAAAGGGCCCCCTTTTCTGGTATTCTTCATTTAAAAGGAAAAAAAAAATAGAACAGAAAACTAATTTTAGCTAATGCCAGAGATCCAAGTTATAGGCTGGGCTCTAGAAGGACTGCGTGTTTATGAGTCACCTTTCCTATTGTCAGTTGAGATGGTGACATGGAGGTAGAGAGAGCATGGCCATGATAAATATGCACCCCTGGACTGGAAGCCTCACTTCTGCTCTTCCTGATAAGGAGCAGGACTTAATCACGCTGAAGCCATTCTTTAACATTAACTGTTTTTCTTTAGCTGTTTCCTTTGAACTGAAACAGTCTCTTTTGGAAGAAGAGAAGAGGTGCGTGAGATCCAGGAAGCATGGAAAATTACAAGGAATTTTATGAGAAGCAAATAATTGCTGGTGGAGGGGAGACTCTCTGGAAGAGCTGCCTTCTAGTTGTGCAGGGAGCTCTGGAGGTGAATGCAGCTGTCATGAGTCCTCACTAGGAATACAGTGACATTTCGGGTCCTGTATCTACCCATGCTTCGACAAGTAATTCCTCATAACTGCTTCTATAAGTTACCCCAATAAACTGATTGGCTCACTAAGCTAGACTTGGGTAGAATCACTTCTTTGGCTTGCTGCTGGTGGTTTGTCTGGGGATAAACAGATGTTTGCACATGTTTTTGTTTTTCCCCAAGGGAAATCATATAACTGGGAATTGAATAAGCACAAATA
Source organism: Mus pahari (assembly GCF_900095145.1). Lineage (NCBI taxonomy): Eukaryota > Metazoa > Chordata > Mammalia > Rodentia > Muridae > Mus > Mus pahari. The sequence goes on along the minus strand of NC_034593.1, from coordinate 14,358,375 downwards.
CAACCAAAGGTCAGCCATAGAGGAACAGCTCTATGGGCCCTATGATGAGTGACAATACATGTAACGATGCTGAGCTATATGAGGGTAGAGTTTCCATGAGGAGACTACTACAGCATCTTCCTGTATGCTTTATAGAGTGTACTTCCTTGCTAAATGTGGTCTTCTATGTGAGTATGGGATGACCTCACCCCAGATGGCTGATAGACTAGAGACTATATTGCAGTCCCTAAAAAAAACATAGGATATATGAAAGAGGATTGTATTCAGGCTTTAGCAACTGCCATTATTTTGGAAGATAATAATACATACAATTGAGGCTCAACTACGTCCTTAGAAACAATGTGCGCACCTGAGGGAGGAATTGCGCTGGGCAAAGACATGTGGATATTACCTTTGCATTGCTCTCTGATTTGATGGGAAAGGTAGGAAAGGAGAAGGACAGCCTGAAGCTCTTGGCTTACTCTTTCTTACAGCTGCTAAGACATAAACGGAAGAGTAAAATTTAAATCCACAATAAAAAGCTCTCCCTGAGATAGAAAATCTTGGAACCCATGGGAAGAATCAGACACGAGGAGAGAGAGAGAATGAATAAGAAGTGAAAGAAGCTATTCCTCAGGTCTAGCCTTCAATAAAAAAAAAAAAAAAAAAAAAAAAAAGAGAAAGTCAACAATTCCAAATGCAGACAGGCCTTAGTAATGGTCCGGGACACACTAATCAGGAAATTTTCTTTATTTGAACTGCTTGTGTTTGGTAAGAACCTTAAACAAGAAATCCCCTTACTGTCTGACTTGAGATGTTGGAGGACATGGGAGCAGATGGGATGAGCCTAAGAGCAGTCAAAGCAGAGAAGCTAAATGATGTAACCACACATCTCTCCAGACATTGCATAATGTGAAGTGCTATGGGAAAAGCAGTCCCTGGTAGACAGACTCGGGAAGCTCTTAGGAAAACTTGGTTGTTGCTAGTTGAGGTCCTCGTGAACATCGGGGACTAGAAGATAGCAAACGAGGGGAAGATGTCAGTGAGAGAGCTGAGCGTGCAGGTAGTGGTGGTGGAGACCCAGTGAGCTGGGTCAGCTATGACTGCTCACAATGCAAGTTTAAAAATTAATTCAACAAGAACCTCAGGACTCATATTGGGCTTTATGATTCTTATGCGCCCCATGGCAGGGTATGGTGTTTACAAGGTAGAAGGATGTGGCAGATCTGAATGATTTAGACTGGTATGAAAATAGGGCTTATCAATGGCTCAATTCATAAGGGTATGGAAAAAGAAGAAGCAGAAAATGAGACTTGTCAGACCGCTTGAAAGCAAACGTGACAAAGTTTGTGTGAAGGGAGGGAGGGTTGTTGAAGAAAAAGTAATAAGATGAACTCCAGGTTTGGAAACTTCTGAAAATGTAACAGTCCCACAAAGGGGCAAAAACAAATGGAAGACAAAGGACTCAGAGGAAGAAAACTGAGCAGACTTTTGGCCCTCTAGAGTTCGCTGTTCACACTTCTATCTTACATGAAAGTTTACAAGGATGGTCACTGTTTGTTTTCTTTGGTGCCCCTTCAGTAACTCCCTGTGACTGATTGGAAGGCAGCAGTCATGGTAGCAACCCAATGCTTGACAGCCATCTCTCCCAGTGGATGTAACAGGCAAGAGCCTGCCCCATTCCACCTTGCCCTTGGGTTATGTGAAACAATACCAGCTAGACCCACCCAGGCCATCAGCTGCTGCTGTATGGTGTGCCTAAGAGTCTAGATTGAGGGCAGTCACTTTCAGAGCTCCCGTCATGCAACACTGTGGCAACTTTCCCTTTCTGTCTTTCTTTTGATGCCTACCAAAGCCTGGGCATGGTCTGAGTTTTTCCTTATCTCTAAAAAGTAACCCCCACCCCATTCTTTTTACCATGTGGCTTTTCACAGACAATATAGCTTTCTCTCTCTCTCTCTCCTTTCTCCTTCCTCCTGGTAGATGCTACTATTTACAGCCTGCTGTATTTTTCTTTTAAACCCTAATACAATTGTCCTGATCATAAAAAGAGAGAATATGGATGGTAAGGAACAAAAGAGAGTGGCAGCTTCATCTATGCCACTGTAACGCCAAGACTTTTCTTCTGTGGATGCAACTGATCCAAGTGTTGGTGTATTTTCATTGTATATTTGGCCTTACTACCTCTTTGCATTCTCTTGTTCCTGAATGCTAAGAGCACCTGGAATTTACTTGGAGTGGATGGCAGTGCTACACTGCCACTATGTCAGACAGCATATAAACAGACTGTAGTGACATGAAAACTCTACGTGTAACCAAATGATTTCTGGTTGGATTTAAGGCCCCTCAGTAGAAGCAGGTTTGGTATTATTGTGATGTTAAATTACCTGTTAGAATGTAGGCCCATGTCTAATTTGCCACTAGGCATGGCCACTTGAGAAGGCAGAACTTGGGGAATGCCAGGGTGGATGCTGGGCTGTAGGGAAGTGCCAAGGCACCGCTTCAGGGGGTGGGAAAGCTCAGTCTGAAGATGTGGGAAAGCCAGAGCTGGCTCAGGAGTCCCCAGGCCTGCCATGAGGTGCCATCCAGGTGCACTGGGAATTGCAGAAGAGTAGAGGACATAGTCAGGGGCCGGTGGGCTAGGGGCAGCGTCTAGCCTGGGGGCTGGGGGACAAGGGGAGCTTTGGCTTGTCCCAGTAGAGATAGTCGACTGTGCCTGGTAGAGTAGAGAAGCTTGGTGGGGACAGGCTTGGTGGAGCACAGAGAGGCCCTCTATGGGTGATAAACTGCAGCTCTATAGGGGAGGCCTTTCTCATGGCTCTCCATGGCTGACCTTGGTGAAAAGAGGCAGCCCATGGTTCTAAACAGTTTATTGTCATGGTGGAAAGTGGATGCATAAAACCATACCCCACTTCTCAGGATGGGCCTTAGATTAAACACCTTTTGCAGGGAAGGGAAGCTTATTGGCTAAGCCCTCTAAGTACCTCATTAGCACGGAGAACTCTGTTTAGGGCCTATTTGACTGTGGTCACATCTCTTTTCCTATTGTCTTGGTCTGAGATGTTAGGAATGCCTCATCTACATGTGGATGGCTTGGGGGCATTGCCCCCCCCATGACTGATGGCATGTGACAGGGGAAGCTCCTACCATCCCTTCAGGGTGTCCTCCTACCATCCCATCAGGGGCTCTGGGGCTTCTAGCCTTTGGCTCCACCTTACCAGGCTTTCTCTCAAGGTCCACCACCCCAAAATTGCCTACCTCTAGCAAAGACTTATCTATATGTATTCAGATATTATATAAACAATGCATCCCCCTTCTCTCTCTCTCCTGCCCCTCCCTCTCTCTCCCCACATCTCTCTCTCCCCACATCTCTCTCTCCCCACATCTCTCTCCCCATCTCTCTCTCCCCACATCTCTCTCTCTTCCTCTCTCTCTCTCTCTCTCTCTCTCTCTCTCTCTCTCTCTCTCTCTCTCTCTCTCTCTCTCTCTGTACCAGGTTGTTCTTGATCTCACAGAGATTTGCCTGTCTCTTTCTTCTAAGTGCTGGAATTAAAGGTGTATACCATTACATCTAGCTAGCATTCCAAAATTTAAAACAAGGAGAAACTTTATTAAATTAGATCTTTTGGTCCAGTGGATCTAATGCTCTGAAGAAGTCTAGGTCTCAAGAAGCACGCAAATAGAAGAAAAGCAGAATTTAGCATTCCTTGTCCTTGACTACATTAAAAGTAAGGCTCTCAATGTAAAAGAACAGTTTAAGATGTTTGGTAGAAGCTAAAGTTAATAAGTGTATAGTATATAATTTCTCCGTGCCACTAAAGTCAGGTTGAAGACCTATGGTGGCACATCACTGGGACAAGCGGTTGCTATTATTTTATTAAATGGGTATGATGTGCCTGTCAAATCACCTTCTAAATATTTATGTTTATGTCTGCAGAATACTAGTGCTGTCAATCTCACTTACAGAAAAGTTCTCTTTTGCAAAAGGTTTACTCTAGAAACTCATAACTGGTCTAGTGGTTGAGGTAAAGTGACTTTTGTTTTGGCATTTAGAAATGAAGAAAATAATCAGATATTTGTATCATCCCCTCCAAGACTGAGGAAACACAGCAAAGATAGAACAGAACTAATTTAAGAGTCAGAAAGGGTTTGGGCTGCTATGTAGATATTTTATCTGAATGGAAATATTCCTTCCTGGAAGAAGGTAGGATGCTTGTAAAATTCAGGAAGCGCATGAAACCTACAAATTCAAGATCACAGGATTTTGAAGTTACAGATGCAATATTTTATTGCTGCGGGAAAATGGCACTTTGGTGTTTGCAAATCAGGCGGGGAAACTTAGTGTTTTGTTCATTTTTATCACTGTTATTCATGCTGAAGGAGGCTTTTCAGTGATGTCATATCTAAATGTCACCCACACTCCTGTAAGTAGCACTAATACATTCATTGGCTCACAAAGCTGGAATGGCTTCTTTGGCCCGTTGTTGGTTTCCTAGTTGTGTTGAATATATATTGTTCACGAGGTCCAAGGAGGAGTCACACAGTAGCTACTTTCCAAGGCTATCATGAGAATCTGAGATTACACTGGTCAATCATTTGATACAATGTTTGGTGCATGCACAGCCAGTATAAGTAAGGATTATTATATCCTTCAAAGCAAGTGGTGAGGTGAGGATCATTCCCTTTGAGCTGTGGTATCCTCTGGTTGACTTTGTTTAGAAGCAGTTTCCCAACAGCTTAATCCTACCCTTCCACCATCACATGTGCAGGAGCTAGGACACTGCTCCTAGCACGTGATTCCCTAGTAACACAAAACATGTGATGCTACAGGTGTAGTCACTGGCTTAGATTTCTTTTGTCCACATGGAATCAGGGCACCTCACGACTTCAAAGATCTTTGGTTGTTCTAGCCTCTTTTTAATCACCCACCATGACTGAATGACCCATATTTTTTCAAGGCTGCTATAAAATAGAGATGGAAGCAAGCACTGAATCCAAGCACTGTGGCTCTCTGTCATATATATTTTCTTGGTTTCTATCCAGCCTTATTTTAAATATCCCCAGGGATGGGCTTTCATCACTTTCCTTGGAAGATTTTCTTGTACAATAATTTTTACTGTCAGAAAATTTTCTCTCTCATTTGGGGTGAAATTTTCTTTTCGTTCTTCTTCTTCTTCTTTTTTTTTTTAAATACTCTGAGTTATTCTGTGTTAAATCTGATTAAATAATTCTTCCTGCCTACTCAGTATTTCTCCTGTCAGATTTTTGCAGTCAGTTATTAGTCCCCCCCAATCATTATTTTTCAATCCCAGACATCCTCTTTATCTTTAATCATTTCTCCTAACTCACTCCTCTGTCACTGTGATCGTTATTCTCACTGCTCTGAATTAATACACCTGCTTTTTGGAAGGTGACTTCAGTATTTTAAGTTTAATGCTCCCTTGAAAGTAAAGCGCACTAACATCTGTTTTACATTTTACTGAAACGTTATGTCACAATCTTGTAAATAAAGCCCAAATTAACCTATTTTAACACAATGGCTATTGCTACTTTGTGCTTTCCCTTTTTCCTTTTGAAGCATTTGAAGTACTGATATTTTTGGCTGCTCAGTGGCAGTTTGTAGGAAATGTTGTGCTAAATACTTCCTCTGCACTGTCCCAGCTGGCACCCCTGCAGCATGTGTGTGAGCTTTCTAACTCCCATTTCACATCTGGGGAAACTAAGGTTCCGAAAAGTTTAGTCAGCTTGCCTAACCTCTGGTTCCAGGGACTGCTCACTCCTCCATGGGTGAGTAATTTCAAAGAACCTGCAGCAACTTTTATAAGTTCCAGACTTCAGCAGACCCTCCTGGTAGAGAGACATGAGACCTTGTTCTGTGGCTGTGCAGAGCCACCCTCCCGCCACCCAAATGGAAATACTTCACAGTTGCTCTGAAAATAGGAGCTGCTAAGTCTGTCACATTTAGAGGGAGATTTCACAGTCCTCTAAGTTCAAGGTAATTTCTTTAACTTTTCCCCGTCAACTTTCAGGATCTTGTGTAATTTGGGTGGATGTAACTGCTTTCTTCCTTAATTCCAACCCATCATTCTGGTCCATCAGTCTGTCTCCTCTTGTGTTGTGGGTCACACTACTGAGGTTATCTTACCGATGGGTGACACTTTCTCAGAGAAAGTAGTTGGTAGGTCTTGAATAGCCTTGGTTTCTTCCATTGCCTTCCATTTCTGTTTTGTTTTTCTCTGAGGTATGTATCTATTGATGCCACCAACACCTCTGAGAGTGATCTTATGAATGCAAAACATTTCTTTTACTGCTTTATTTTCTCTTTTCGGTCTTTTGTTTTCCTTGTCACTTTCTTCTTGTTAAAAAAATCATTCATGCACCATGCACCACCATTGAAATATGTCTTACCTGATGCCTGGGCCAATTTTCAGCAGTTAGTTTTTCCTATGGTCTATCCTCCTCACTGGCTGTGAATCAGAGAACCCAGTGGCTGAACAGATGACTGCTTACAAACTTTCCTGACCTGTGATCAGGTCTTGAGCCAGTACGGTAAGTCTCAAGAAATTTAAGTGTCGTTCCCTCCACAGAGTTGTTTGTAAAAGATCTTGCCCACCTCATTTCCAAGTCACTTGGTGACTCTTTCTAAAAGCACTATTTTGAGAAAAACAGAGAGAAATTCCAGTTTACTAAATATTATGATTTGTTTAATTTTGGCAGTTTTTTACAATATAGGGTGATCTACAAAATTCTGTGCCACAATACACTGCTTACAGTGATAAACCAGCTTTCATGAATCTTAGCTACCTTATAATAAAGGCAGACTTGGCTCATTCCTGTTTATGACTAAACCACTCTTTCTCAAGGGTTGGATTATGTCCATTCTGAAACCTTAACTACAAATGGTTCTGTGCTGCCTGTCCCAGGAAACAGCAATCATGTTTTGTTTCAAAAAGTTGTGATGATCATATTGCAATCCTACCTTTGTTTCAAAATGTTATTATAACTACCTGTTGTTATGACTATATTTGCTATGACTACCTTGTTAGAACTACCTCGCAGTCATGTCTTTGTTTCAAACATTGTTATGTTCAAAGTATCATGCTTACGTTCTGATTCTTTAACCCTGTCTATTTTGCCCCATTTCAAACCCTCTATCCCTGAGCTATAAAAATCTTGTCTTCATCATGTCAAATGCTGACCTCTTGAACCTGTCTTATGAAACCCAAGTGCACAAATAAAAAAGTTGTTTGCTTTAATTAATTTGGCCATGGTTACTTGGGTCTGTGGTCTATCTTTGGAATTAAAAATATCTCTCTCTAGCTGAACCTGTCATTCATTATTGTTTGTTCATTTGCTTGTTAGTTCTGCTTCCAAATGGCTATTTTGAATATTTTTACTAATGTTTTTATATGAAATAGGTTTTAATCATTTAAGCAGAAATCTGGGGCACAGACTCTCTTTTAAGGGCCTAATTTTAAGATTTATTAATTTTCTTGCAACTTAAAATTATTTATTCCATTTTTATATAACAAACAGAATAGTAGGTTTATTATGCATTTTAATACACAATTTGTTTTTTAATTAAAAACTCATAAAACAAATTTTAATTTACCAAGTATCATACTTAAGTAATATATTACAAAAAAAATAACTTTTATTGAGCTATTTGTTCACGTGTACTAAAAAATACATTTAAGTGAAATAGTCAATATAAAATTCAGCATTAAGAGACTTATTGCAGGGTTCTGGCTTTAATAATTGTGGGCTCTAGTTAGGTGAGTGCAAGATCTGTGTGTCAGGGGCAGGTCATGTCAGGAGCTGGGTTGAGCTCTCAGACATGGGGTTTAGTCAAGCTCATAGGTGGATATCACCTTTTCTAAGGAGATCTCAGCTTATGCTTCAGGAATTGAAGCTTATTGAATAAGAAGTCTTCAGTTTTTTCTTTATTTATGTCAACTGCTGTGACAACTGGAAGCTGTACACCTCCTCCTTAGCACATGGAACCACCAGGTCATGGTTAGGTGCAGCTTCAGTTTAGCCTTTCAGTTTGGGCTAATTAGTTTCAATACATCAGAGACTCATATTACTATTCTCCAGCCAGAAAGAAGCTCCATTTGTTCTGTGCTTCAGTCAGCATTTGGCTGTTACACACTTTTCTGTGGCTGTATGTTTAGGACACATGTGCATGTGTGATAGCTGTATAAAACAGACTAAGTGACCTTCATATGAAACACTGGGGACCAGGATGATGGACTCTGGTTTTTTTTTTTGTTTGTTTGTTTGTTTTGTTTTTTGTTTGTTTTTTTTTCAGTTTAGAATCTTTGTGCATACATACTGACATATCTTGGTGATATCTACTCTAAACAAAAACAGCAACAACAAAATTGTGTCTTATACACCATATGCCTATATCCTGAAGGTAATTGTCTTAGTGTTTCATTGCCATGAAAAGATGATATGACCAAGGTAATTCTTATAATTGGAGACATTTAATTGGAGCTGGCTTACAGTTTTAGAGGTTTAGTTTATTATCATCTTGGGCAGAAAGCATGGTGACTTTTGTGCTGGAGGAGTCAAGAGTTCTACATTTTGATCTGAAGGCAGCCAGGAGAAGACTGCCTCTTTTCACTGGGCAGAGACTGAGCACTTGACGCCTTCAAAGGCTGCCTATACAGTGGTAACACTTCCTTCACCAAGGCCTCACCTCCAAATAGTGCCAAGCATATTCAAACCACCATAGGAATCTTCTGGGATACTTTTGTGAATCCGTACCATGAGGTTGGTTTTCCCACTGTAGCAAGCTGGTGCTCAGAAAAGTCAAGATTTTAGAGCATTTAGAGATTTTAGATTAGGGAGGTTCAATTTGTTTATATACTATGTATGTTTAGCTCATCTATTTTTCTTGCATTTGTACGACTACTACATTATTATGATTATTTGGATTTTTGTAAAGTATCATTTTAAATTTTATTTTGATGTATTTTACCAATGTTGAAGAATTTCCTTTATGTTTGACATTAGCCATTTGTCAGTTTCCTATGTAACAAATTTTCATTGACAGAAGCTATTTTTGTTGATAAATGACATGAAATTATAATTTATTTTCTTTTTTGACTTTTATTGAGAAGCCAGTTGTCTATCTCATCTTTGTTTATTAAAATCTACATGTCTGTGACCTTTGACATACTACTTAGTTGCTTTGGCATCTAATAAAATGTTTCTAACTATCCTGTTCATTGCTTATGTGGCTGAACATTTGATGGATCTTTCAATGGTCCTGAGTTGAGGCCAGTCATAGTTTTGGAAATCTTGGCAACTAGGTCTCTCTCCTCTTCTGGAACTTAATCACATTGGTGTTGCGCTCCTCTCTGTATTCTATTTGCCCCTTTCTCTGTATTCTGCAATTCTGTATCTTTGTCTCTGTTCTCCATAATGTCTTTTGCTGTACACCTCTAGTGATATTTAATATTCCTTTTAGTGATTTCTTAATTTCATTTCCCTTTAAAATTTATTTTTATATGCAAAGTTGTCTTATCTTTTCAGATCTTTACTCCACCTTTTATTCTTGAAAGTTACTCAAATATTCAATGCATATTAAAGAATTTAATGCTTACTTTATCTTTTGTCCTGGAGTGCTTTGATATTGTTAAGTTTGGTCTTCTTATTTGAAAAGTGGTGATTTGATAGATAAGTGACACAGGATATCTCCAGAGAGCACTTCCATTTGTTGGTTCCAGGTGCAGAGGAAACAAGTAGGCCGAATCACAACAATGCAATTATGGAGATCGCAGAGAATATGGAGATCGCAGAGAATATGGAGATCGCAGAGAGTATGGAGATCACAGAGAGTATGGAGATCACAGAGAGTATGGAGATCACAGAGAGTATGGAGATGGCAGAGAGTATGGAGATTGCAGAGAGTATGGAGATCGCAGAGAGTATGGAGATCGCAGAGAGTATGGAGATCGCAGAGAGTATGGAGATCACAGAGAGTATGGAGATGGCAGAGAGTATGGAGATCACAGAGAGTNGCAGAGAGTATGGAGATCACAGAGAGTATGGAGATGGCAGAGAGTATGGAGATCACAGAGAGTATGGAGATCGCAGAGAGTAGGAAGCTCAGAGGAGGCCAAGATATGCGTGGCTCATCTTACCTAGACACTTGGGTTTCAACAAACTAGATGGCAAATCCCCAGGCTTCCGTCCATCTGGCCTACAGAGTTCTCGAAAGTATCATTTAACCTACTTTTATTTGTATCTCTGTGTCAGCAATGGCCCCATGGAAACATGTCCTTTAGTATTATATTCTGCAGTTTTCCATTTCAGTCTTAACCTGGATCTTAGACTAGTCACTTGCCAGCACTTTAAAAACTGTGATAGTACCCAGATGTCCCTCAAGAGAGGAATGGATACAGAAAATGTGGTACATTTACACAATGGAGTACTACTCAGCTATTAAAAAACAATCAATTTCCTTCCTGATCTGCGCCAGCACCAGGTCACCTAGGGTGCAGAGTCAGCAGACATCCCCACGGTCCCTAGAGGACTGCCCACAAGATCTTAGAATCACTGGTGAGTGGAACACAACATCAGCTCCAATCCAACTGTGAAAGGCCTGTGACAGCAGGAACAAGGATGCCAGAGTCCTTCCTGACAAAAGGCTCCGGTTCTTTTGGATCAGTTCAGTTTACCTTTGTTTCGAAAAGACCAGACAGCTCCATGGTCCTCAAAGGAGACACCACTTCCAGGCTCTATAACGCACCCAGGATCTTAGGACAACAGGATCCCAGGAAACAGGAGCTGCGTCACACCAGTATTTGAGGGACTCAGAGGAGCTTGGCTGCCAAGAACTCTGACACACCCAGAATCTCAGGTTCACAGGAGCCCACAATCAAAGGATCACAGAGAAAGCTGGACTCTGAGGAGTCTTGAATCAACTGGGATTATAGGAAGGAGAGGCTCCAATCAGATATATTGAGGGCAGCAAGCACTTGAGATAATCAGATGGCAGGAGGCAAGCATAAGAACAGAAGCAACAGAAACCAAGGTTACTTGGCATTATCAGAAACAAACTCTCCTACCATAGCAAGTCCTGGATACACCATCACACCAGAAAAGCAAGACATGGATCTAAAGTCACTTCTCATGACGATGATGGAGGATTGGAAAATACAGGTAAACAGCAGGATGTCTTTAAAGTGGAAAAACAAAAATTACTTAGAGAGTTACAGGAAAACACTACCAAACAGGTGACAAAATTGAATAAAACCATCCAGGATCTAAAAATGGAAGTAGAAACAATAAAGAAAACCCAAAGGGAGACAACTCTGGATATAGAAAGCCTAGGAAAGAAATCAGGAACCATAGATGTGAGCATCAGCAACAGAATACAAGAGATAGAAGAGAGAATCTCAAGTGCAGAAGATTCCATAGGGAACATGGACACAACAATCAAAGAAAATGCAAAGTGCAAAAAGATCCTAACTCAAAACATCCAGGGAATCCAGGACACAATGAGATGACCAAACCTACGGATAATAGGAGTAGATGAGAATGAAGATTATCAACTTAAAGGGCCAACAAATATATTCAAAAAATTATAGAAGAAAATTTCCCATACCTAAAGAAAGAGATGCCTATGAACATTCAAGAAGCCTACGGAACTCCAAACAGCTGGACCAGAAAAGAAATTCCTTCTGACACATAATAATCAAAACAACAAATGCACTAAGTTAAAACCAAATATTAAAAGCAGTAAGGGAAAAAGGTCAAGTAACATATAAATGCAGGCCTATTAGAATTATTCCAGACTTCTCACCAGAGACTATGAAAGCCAGAAAATCCTGGACAGATATTGTACAGACCCTAAGAGAACACAAATGCCAACCCAGGCTACTANACCCANCTAAACTCTCAATTAACATAGATGGAGAAACCAAAGTATACCATGATAAAACCAAATTCACACACTATTTTTCCACGAATCCAGCCCTTCAAAGGATAATAACAGGAAACCACCAATACAAAGACAGAAACTATGTCATAGAAAAAGCAAGAAAGTAATCCTTCAACAAACCTAAAAGAAGACAGCCACAAGAACAGAATCCCACCTCTAACAAAAAAATAACAGGACACAACAATTACTTTTCCTTAATATCTCTTAATATCAATGGACTCAATTCCCCAAGAAAAAGACATAGACTAACAGATTGGTTTCACAAACAGGACCCAACATTTTGCTGCTTACAGGAATCCCACCTCAGNNAAAAAGACAGACACTACCTCAGAGTGAAAGGCTGGAAAACAATTTTCCAAGCAAACAGTCTGAAGAAACAAGCTAGAGTCGCCATTCTAATATCTAATAAACTAGACTTCCAACCCAAAGTTATCAAAAAAGACAAGGAGGGGCACTTCATACTCATCAAAGGTAAAATCTTCCAAGATGAACTCTTAATTCTGAATATCTATACTCCAAATGCAATGGCAGCCACATTCATTAAAGAAACTTTAGTAAAGCTCAAAGCACACATTGC
>NC_034593.1:14311730-14345852 GCF_900095145.1 Mus pahari | reverse complement strand
ACAAAGGATAAACAGGATGAGAAAGAAATTAGGTAAACAACACCCTTAACAATAGTCACAAATAATATAAAATACCTTGGTGTGACTCAACTAAGGAAGTGAAAGATCTGTATAATAAGAACTTCAAGTCTCTGAAGAATGAAATCTGGTGGGATTGCAAGCTTGTACAACCACTCTGGAAATCAGTCTGGCGGTTCCTCAGAAAATTGGACATAGTACTACCGGAGTATCCAGAAATACCTCTCCTGGGCATATATCCAGAAGATGTTCCAACAGGTAATAAGAATACATGCTCCACTATGTTCATAGCAGCCTTATTTATAAAAGCCAGAAGCTGGAAAGAACTGTGATGTCCCTCAACAGAGGAATGGATACAGAAAATGTGGTACATTTACACAATGTAATACTNCTCAGATATTAAAAACAATGAATTTATGAAATTCCTCGGCAAATGGATGGATCTGTAGGGTATCATCCTGAGTGAGGTAACCCANTCACAAAAGAACTCACATGATATTCACTCACTGATAAGTGGACATTAGCCCAGAAACTTAGAATACCCAAGATACAATTTGTAAAACACATGAAACACAAGAAGAACAAATACCAAAATGTAGACCCTTCACCCCTTCTTAAAATTGGGAACAAAACACTAATGGAAGGAGTTACAGAGAGAAAGTTTGGAGCAGAGGCGAAAGAATGGACCTTCCAGAAACTGCCCCACCGAGGGGTCCATCCTATAATCAGCTATCAAACACAGACACTATTGCATACGCCAGCAAGATTTTGCTGAAAGGACCCTGATATAGCTGTCTCTTTTGAGGCTATTCCAGCGCCTGTCAAAGAAGTGGAAGTTCACAATCAGCTATTGGATGGAACACAGGGCCCCCAATGGAGGAGCTAGAGAAAGTACCCAAGGAGCTGAAGGAGGCTGTAACTCTGTAGGTGGAACAACAATATGAACTAACCAGTACCCCCCAGAGCTCGTGTCTCTAGCTGCATGTGTAGCAGAAGATGGACTAGTTATTCATCATTGGGAAGAGAGGCCCTTTGGTCTTTCAAACTTTATATGCCCCAGTACATGGGAATACCAGGGCCAAGAATTGGGAGTGGGTGGTTAGGGGAGCAGGGAGGGGGAGGGTATAGTGGACTTTGGGGATAGCATTTGAAATGTAAATGAAGTAAATACCTAATAAAAATTGAAAATAAAACAATCCATTTATGATGTATCTGGAGGATATCCTCCTCAGTGAGGTAACACCCAATCACAAAAGAAGTCACTTGGTCTGCACTCACTGATAAGTGGATATTAGCCCAGAAACTTAGAATACCCAAGATACAATGTGCAAAACAAGAAAATCAAGAAGAAGGAAGACCAACATGTGGGTACTTCATTCCTTATAGAATAGGGAACAAAATACCCATGGAAGGAGTTACAGAGATAAAGTTTAGAGCTAAGTTGAAAGGATGGACCATCCAGAGACTACCTCACCCCGGGATCCATCCCATAATCAGCCACCAAACCCAGATTCTAGTGCACATGCCAGCAAGATTCTGCTGAAGGAACCCTGATATAGCTGTCTCTCGTGAGGCTATGCCAGTGCATGGCAAACACAGAAGTGGATGCTCACAGTCAGCTATTGGATGGAGCACAGGGCCCCCAATGGAGGACCTAGAGAAAGTAGCCAAGGAGCTGAAGGGATCTGCAATCCTATAGGTGAAACAGTATGAACTAACCAGTACCCCCAGAGCTCGTGTCTCTAGCTGCATATGTAGCAGAAGATGGCCTAGTCAGCCATCACTGGGAAGAGAGGGAAGCCCTTTGGTCTTTCAAACTTTATATGCCCCAGTACAGGTGAACACCTGAGCCAAGAAGTGGGAGTGGGTAAGTAGGGGAGCAGGGTGGGGGAAGGGTATAGGGAACTTTCGGGATAGTATTTGAAATGTAAATAAAGAAAATATCTAATAAAAAATACTGTGATAGTAAATATGACCATCCTACAAAAGACAATCTATAGATTCAATGAAATCCCCATCATAATCCCAACACAATTCTTCAAAGACATGGAAAGGCAAAAACCTAGAATAGCAACAACAATTCCTAACAATAAAAGCACAACTGGGGGCATCACCATCAGGGGCATGTGTTCCAGTATGTTCATATGTGGTTCAGTATGTGGTCTTATTTGTGATTGCCAGAAGCTGGAAACAACCAGATGTCCAACAACAAAAGAATGGATACAGAAAATGTGGTTCATTTATACAATGGAATACTACTCAGCTATTAAGAACAAGGACATCCCGAGTTTTGCAGGCNAATGGATGGAACTAGAAAATATTACCCTGAGGTTGTGCATGGTATGTACTCACTAATAAGTTGATGTTACAAAAAACAAAAACAAAAACAAAAACAAAAAAACAACAAAAAAATAAACCCAAAAAAACAAAACAAACAAACAAACAAAAAACAGAATACCCAAGGCACAGTCCACAGAACTCAAAAAGTTTAACAAGCTGAAGTGCCCAAGTGAGGACACCTCAGTCCCATGTGGGAAGGAGAAGAAAGCTATTACAAGGGTGAAGGAAGGGAGGGACCTGGGTGGGAACTTGGACAGGGTGAGGGGAGTGTGTTTTGGGGTAACCTGATCTGGTATTGGGTGAGGGAAAAGGACTGAAGCCCTGAGGGCCAACAGAATGAATGGAAACAGGCAACCTTGGAGATAGGAGGTTGAGGGGACCCTCCAGAATATACAAGAGACCTGGGAGGTGAGAGACTCTCAGGACTCAAAGGGAGGGACCTTAGATGAAATGCCCTACAGTGGGAAGAGGGAACTTGTAGAGCCCACCTCCAGCAGAAAGACAGGTCATCAAGTGAGGGATGGAATTGTCATTCCACAGTGACAAATCTGATCCATAATTGTTCCTGTCTGAAGAATTACAGGGATGGAAATGGAGAGTTTGAGGAAAAGAAGTTTCAGTGCAGCCCCAAAGTGGGATCCAGCTCAAGGGGAGGCCCCAAGGCCTGACACTATTACTGAGTTGATGGAGTGCTCACAAAAAGTGAGCTAGCATGGCCATACTCCAGAAGACCCAACAGCAGCTGGAAGAGTGAGATGCAGATATTTGTACCCAACCAATGGACAGAAGCACCTGACCCTTGTTGTTGAATTAGGGAAGGGTAAAAGGAGCTGAGGAGAAGGGTGATCCTGTAGGACGACCAGCAGTGTCAATTAATCTGGACCCGGAGATCTCTCAAACACTGGACCACCAAACAGAGAGCATACAGCAGTTGATATGACGCCCCCAACACAATACAGTAGAGCACTCCCAGATCTGTGTTTATTCAGAGATGATACACCTAACCTTCAATGGGCTGGAGGCCCCAGGGACTTTAGAAGTCAGGTGGGCTGGGGGTGGGAATATCCCCATGGAGACAGGGGGTGGGAGGAGGAACAGTTGGATGGGGGAAGGGATAATATATGGAGTGTAAAATAAATAAATAAATTAATTAACAAATAAATAAATAAATAAATAGAACTGTTATCCTCAAGAACTTTCCTTCAATTTTTCCCATTTTTTTTTTTCATGGTCCTCAGTGGAAGGAATTAGTTCCAATTACAATATCCCATAATGATGAAAGAATTTTTTTTTTCTAATTTTGATTTAAAGATCCAGTTCCTTTCTTTACTTCCATTTGTTGAGAATTTTGTCCTTTCCCACTAGTTTTTGGTAATTTCTTTATCTTAAATGTCACCTAAGATATCACACATTTTTGTTACTGTTGTTATGTCTTAGAATAGCAGTGTATAGAAAGCATATCTCTATCAAACACATAGTCAACACAAGCTGACTCACACCCATGAAAGTACTGATCAGTGGATTCCGTGATAGAGACTGCTTACTCTGAACATTACAGATTCCTAACCACTACATTACAGAAGCAAGATGTTAGTTCTGATTGCTGTATTTGTTAGCATACATTGATGTGTTTTTCTTGAATTCAGGACTTTACTAGATATTTTGAATTGAAGATCCTTTTTGCTCTTTCAAATGGCAATAAGTATTTAAGGGTAGACATGAGATTTAAAAAATAAAATTGTGAAAAATATTAAAAACCAAGAAATAATTCAGTATTAATAGATTAAATTCATATTAAAATAAAAAGTAAAACACAGGTTTAAGAATATGTTATACCTATATTTTATGTAGACTTAAGTATGAAAAGGGAATATTGTTCCCTGATTTTATAATTTGTGACTTAAATTAGGCAATTTAAGAAGTAAATGTACACATGAAGCTGCAGCTTAGCCATTTGCTGAATATCTTCTAGGAATTTAAAATGTATTTATTTCATTTTATGTATATGAATATTTTGCCTGAATATATATATATATATATATATATATATATATATATATATGTGTGTGTGTGTGTGTGTGTGTGTGTGTGTGTGTGTGTGTCCTACATGTGTGCCTGGTACCCAAAGAGGTCAGAAGAGGCACTAGATTCACTGGAAGTAGAGTTAGAGATTGTTGTAAGCTATCATGTATTAGGTAATAAATTCAGGTCCTTCGTAAAAGCAAAAAGTGCATTAAAGCATTGAAGCATTTCTCCAACCCTTTTAAAGTACTTTTCACAGTAAAACAGTTGTCAATCCTTGTGGCTAATGGCTCCTCAGATAAAACAGACTCAAATGGCCACTATCCTAGATTTTCAAATCCTTGTTAAGGATGCTATGGACATTATAAAAACAACTATTGAAGGAACTGGTCTTTATCCCATACTAGCTAATAAATACAAGGACCTGTCTTAATGCCACAAACTATGTTAATACCGTATGTAGTTATCTCCCACTGCACTTCTGAAGGAATTTTGTTTAGGCAACTAAAGAACTTTCCATTTGAAAGGCACAAATAGAGGCCATATTTATAATCCCATTATTATAGAAATTCAGATCCTTTAGAACAAAATATTACTTAACAGTTATCCAGGGAAAATAAATTGATTCATATTCTACAACAATTTAAAGAGCAAGTTTGTCTTGAAAAATAAACTAGTAAAGGACATATTTTAAAGTGTATAGTAAATTACTAAAGCCATAAGCAAAATAAAATTTAAGTTTCTTTAGTTACTAGAATCTCTCAATCAGTGAAAATCTCTAACAATTCCATGACTTACACTTAAGCATTTGAAATCACTGTCAAATGATATTTGTGACAACTTACAAGTTTTTGTATTTGTCTTTCTGTCTTTAATAGTTAAGATATGTTGCAACAAAAGTTGCTTAACATTCCAGCAGAATGTTCTTCAGCTATATGATTTAATAAATTACCAAAGATATAGCTATGATCTCACAATCCCAGTGGGTTTGAGATATAAGCCAAATCAATGAGATAAGTGGTCGTTCTTGGACTAGGCTTGTGTATCTCATGTAACAACACGAAATAATCTTTATTGCTATTGAACATTAATGTTTTATACTAGTTAAGGAACTCTCCTTATATTTCCATTCATGTAACAGAATTAAAGGTTCATCATTCTTAATGGAGGCCCCCTCTTTGTTTATTGTAATAGTATCTATATCTAGAACAGAAATTTTAGACACTCCAATACTAAGGGCTGACTAAATATTGTATGTTGGTGGATCCCATATATAAAAAATACAGGTCATTCTGGGCTTAATTTTGGAATAGTACCAGTTTTTTTCTTGTAAACTTTAGTTCAATTTTTCAAATGCCTTGTCTAAGTGATCTTCCTTATGGCTCTTGAAATAACTAAAATTAAAGAATCCATACAAAACCAGTAGCTAGTATTTCAAGGTAATTATGTTATTTAAAATGCTAAAGAAAAATATAAAAATATAAAAATATCTCTTTTATTCAAAGAGATTGAACTTTTGCTGGACCTAAAAGCCAAGTTAATAATACACCTTAAAATAATTTGACACTATGTATTTAAGCTTTTATTTTACAGTGTAGACTACACAGCCTGTTTAAATTTGACTTGACTTTAAGGGAATAATGTAACCAATCATACTTGGATGTCCCATAAAAATCAGTGTTTGACAGATATGACTTGGTAGTGTATGATTGCAACACCATTTACTCTTCTGGGTCCGTAAAGTAACATATCCCTTGCTATATTCAACAAGGCTCCATCTACATACCTGACCTGGGCTGTGCGGGAATGAAGAAAAATACAAACACACAGAAACAGGGTTTCTGGAACCCAGCTTCTGGAAGTGTAATCTCAGTAGAAACAATCTCTATAAGGGAGCAAATTTCCAGTTGTGAATATTCTGGGTGTTAAGGAGAAAAGAATGGAAAGCTACAGTGAAGATTTTCTACACACATTATCGACAGCCACACATGAGCCAGAGGAAGGCTTTACCATCCTTTGCAGACTCACAGGGCCTTGGGGGGGGAGGGGAGGCTTGCTATTTTTCTATGTATCTGAGGCTATGGTTCTTGGCATGGACCAGCTTATATTGACAACACACATTCCCTCAGGGCTTCAAATATTCAGGGCTTCTTCCACTCTCCACCACATCCTTTTAACACTCTGTAAAACATTTCCACAAAGAGTTATCCATCATTGTCCTACACCATGTTTTCTATGTTATTTAATAAATATAGAGAAAAGGCTTTGTTAGGGAGACATAGGGACATACAACAGACAGTCTAGAGCAGTGGCTCTCAAACTTCTTAATGCTGTGACCCTTTAATATAGTCCTTCGTGTTTTTGTGACCACCCAACCATAAAATTGTTTTTGTTGATACTTCATAACTGTAATTTTGCTACTGCTATAAATGGAAGTGTAAAAATCTGATATACAATGTTCTGAGCCATAGGCTGAGAATCTTTGGTCTAGAGCAAGGCCAGTAGCTGAAGATTATAGGTAGATGGAAGATATTTAATCCTGCTTTCTCTTGAACTCTTGAATTTTATATTTAAAGTATGTAAATTGTGAATTAAACCTTAATCGATCTGTTTTTCTAAAACAGTCAATGAAGGTATCATATATAGCATATTCTGTAAGCTTATAAAACACATTGAATATACTATTGGAATTATAAATACTAAAGAAAACTTAAAATTCAAATTAATATTAAATTGTGTAATGCTTTGTCATACTGAATAGGCTGTTCTAAGTGATATCCCTATAATAAGCTTTTATATAACTTAAGAATAAAACTCCATTTCTCTGTTGTACTCATGAACTCACATGAGCTGTGGTTGCCTGCACAAGATCTACACAAGATAGAGCCAGTCAAAATTTAAGCACAGGTGGTAGAGGGGTCCATCCTTAGATTAGGATCTTTGCCACTTGAAGGGCTAGAGTAATGTGGTGAGTCAGTGATCTAGAAGGAAGTGGTCTCTGTTAGGATGCCCAATGCTCCAGAGGGTCCTATGCCCATGCACATGAGAACAGCACTTATTAGACTCAGAGGACATGAAAGGATGACATGAAGTTGGAAGAAGAATATGGCAGGATGTCTGAGAGGAGTTGGAACAGGGATGGAGGGCTGAAACGATCAAAACACACTGTATACATGTGCAAAATTCTCAAAGAGAAAAAACATCGTCCTCAAAGTTCAAGAATTCCATGATAACATCATCACACAGCCTGGTTGCTTCTGACAGATAACTAGTTAATATGAGGTTGTGTCAGTAGAGTCTATCAAAACATGACTAGACAGATGATAGCACTAAATGACCTCAAGCATCTACATGGGAAAAAATTCCATAAATCAAAGCATGACAGTGACAAACTTGCCTCATCCTAAACTGTGACTGGATACTTTGAAGAGAAGCATGGACACACTCATTCATCTCCTGATGTGGCTAAGTTAATCTGGAAACACTATAGAGGGAGAGCTCTGACTGATTCCACATCTAAAGGACTCGAGAGGGCCTCCAATTTGATCTTTATGCAGTTGCCTTCTTTTATGGGTCATAATATGTAAATCTAAATGGTAGGTTTGTTTTTCTGAAAGCATTTAACCATTTTCCTTTTGAAAAGCCACAATTGCTAAAATGGTATTATGCTTCCTCCCTAAGACAATTCTCCTTTGCAATACTTTGTAAAAATAAATGTAAAAGAAATTTGGCTTTTAAAAATCTAAAAAATAAAAATAAGAAAAAAATAAGGCTATTATAAACCCTAAACCTAAGTTTTCCAAAATAGGTGACATGGGTTTACTGCAGATGAAATCTGGGAGTAACATGATCTTACTGAGTAGGAGAATGTTTGCATGCCACATCCACTCCAGTAGTGACCCTTGTGACAGACCCAAAAGCCTGGATGCAGTCCCGAGGAGAAAAGTTCGCAGAAACGTAGTCTCCTGAACCATGGCATCCTGTAATAACGAATGCTCCAAATCTGTCCTTGCTTTAGTTGGTGAATGGATCTGTGTGCTTTCCCTCAATATTGTTTTATTATACGAGCCTCTAAGGATTGATTTTGATATATAGCTAAGTTAGATTAGCTTCCACCAGTGTTCCAATGTCCTAGGCAGTCCTTGAGCCAACCCTGGGCATAGATAGCTGAGTCACTGCCATACACAGGAATTTACAATGACCTAGGAAGAAGGAAGGTTGTGGTCTAAGAAGGAACTAGAGTAAATACTTAGAACTATAGATAGCTGGGTCACTCCCATACACAGGAATTTACAATGGCCTGGGGGGGGGGGGAGTGGACTATACAATAGACTAGAATTGGAACCATGGCAAGGGCATGAAGTCCTTGCCCCTGGCTTCTAAGATTAAGCTGACCTTAGGTGGGGCTGTCTTTGATCCCAGTTGTTAACACTGATTTTATCCCAGTTCGTTCCTGTTAGCTTTTAGTATGAATTCCTCT
Source organism: Mus pahari (assembly GCF_900095145.1). Classification (NCBI taxonomy): domain Eukaryota; kingdom Metazoa; phylum Chordata; class Mammalia; order Rodentia; family Muridae; genus Mus; species Mus pahari. The sequence goes on along the minus strand of NC_034593.1, from coordinate 14,336,992 downwards.
GTTTTGTTGTAAAAGTAATTTTGCATCAGATAACTTCAATGTACCTTGGATGGCCTTAATATATCACTTAACTTCTTTGTTTTCTGTAGTATATAAGACTTATGCTCCCTTTGACACATTACATTCAGATACAGCACACTCCCTTGTGTCCTTGTCTGTCACCCTTCTGGCTGACTCCCTACCCACTGTAACCTGAACCCTGATTTCTCCTGCAGATTGAGGGGTGCCTACTGAGGCCAGTCTTTAACATCTGCCCAAGATGGCAGGAATAAGCTGCTTCTACCTATGTGCTCTTTATAGTTTGGGATCATACTTTTAAAAATGGGTTTAACTCAGTCTGCCATGTTCCCTTTGCTAATAACATGATTTGAGTAACCTTTTGTTTTATATGGCTGCTATGTAGGCCAGGAGTTGGCTAACAATTCCTGTAAAGATAAGATGGTAAAATATTGAGACTTTAACTTTTCATATCTCCATCATTCTTCTGTCTGTGACAGCTTCAGTGGTCATGTTTTGAAAAAATGGAAAGACCATTCTTAATTTGTAGCCTGCATTTCATGTGGAGGTCACAGTCACTGAGTCCAGAGTTAAGACATTCTAAAGAAGTAGCTGCATACTATTCTTAATGAACTGTATCTCTCCTAGTCTAAAGTCTGATGTTTCTCCCTTCCACTTCCTTTTCTTCCCTCCCCTCCCCTCCTCTCCTCTCCCCTCTCCTCTCTTTTTCTCCCCCTTCCTCTCTTTTCTTCTCATATCTCCTTCCCTTCCCTTTCCCCTCCCCTTCCCTCTCCACTCCCTCCCTTTCCCTGCACTCTCTTCCTTTTTTTTTTTTAAATTCATTTAATGATAATTATGCCATCTATACGAATTTACCAAACCAAGGAAGAGATCAAACCTTTGTTTCTTCATATTGTCTGACATAGTAAATAGTATGCCCCATTATTCTGATACTTTTATAGACTAGTTTAAATTCACTAACTAAAGTATGGATACACCTTTAGTTTCAGCACTATGGAGGCAGCTACAGGTGGATATCTGTTAATTAGAGCCCAGCCTGATCTACAGAGTGAGTTCCAGGACAGTCAGGGCTACATAGAGAAAGAATCCCTGTCTCAAAACAAACAAACAAACAAACAAACAAACACAAGTATTATGGATAATAAAACTTCCATAGGTTTTCTTTTGGCTACCTATGGGAAGAATCTACACCATTGCTACTAGAATAATAACTATTTGCAAGGAAAACAATCTATTGCTGAGCCAAAAAAGTCAATCCAGCTCTTTCAAATAGACACTGGGGATTGTGGAGTCTTGCTCTCCTCATAAAATATAAATCTTCTACTATCCGCTTCATTATTGTTTAATGACTGTTTCCCAGACTTTTAAATGCTTCTCAGTAGTCACTCTTCTGACAGATAACTCTACAGATGATTGGAGAAAAAGGAGAATAAACCAACTCTGAATTTAAAAATGAGATGTCCATGATCACGGTCTTATGTATAAGAACAGGCACCTGCGGTGATGATGCAGGCCAGGCTGGAAGTTCTCTCCTGCAGTGTTGACTCTATTGGATTAGATGAAAAAAATGTATTTAATTCCTGAAAAAGGAGGAATAGGTTGATTTTTCAGCAAGTATTAACCATGAGCACTGGCTGCAAAGTCGCTTAATCAACACCAACATCTGGGAACCAGCGAGATCAAAACCCTGACTTTTCAAAGTTAGGAGATACATTTATGCACCGGCTAGTCAACAGCTGTGTGTCCCGGGCTTCCATAGATGAGGCCCTTTGAAAGTCCCTTTATCTTCTCTGTGCTCTCCTCTGCTCAGTATGGAGTCATTCTGAATTAAACGTGGCTGCCTTATGACAGGTGATGACCGGTAGTTTATCACAGCAAACGTTTTTTGTTGATGCTGCTGAGTGTAATTGTGTGAGTATTATTGAGTGAGGGATATTTATTCTTTCCTTTTCTCACAAAGGACTTTGCTGTTTGTCCCTTTGACAGGGATTTTTTATGTGATAAGATTTGGAAAAAGTAAAGACTTCAAATTACATAAAACCTATAAACTAATTTGGGATGCAGGAATGTCTATAGTTCTAACTAGTAACTAATCATTTTATTGAACACACACACACATACACATGCAATGTAAGCATGAACTATTTCTGATGTATGACTCTTAATTTATGTTAAGCTGTTTTGTAAATATTTTTATATATTTATGCTGTTGTGAAGGAATTAATTTTTGTTTTATAATTAATGGTGCACAATATTATGCTATATAATTTTAATTTCTATTGAACATCTTACTGAACACCTCACTGTTGTCTAATGCTTCTTGATTTAAAAGGCTCATAATTCCAAAACAGTGTTGCTTATTCCTGGGAATAAGATTCAGCATCTCTGGGGTTATATAGAGCCATGGGGTAGGCAAAGTATTTTTGGGAGCATAATTTCACCGATTACCATGAAGCCACTTGTTTCTATCACAAGTGTGCATCTCATAGGATATTTTTGCTCAGCAATGGATTACACATACAGTGGTACTCCTAAAAGGAGCTAAAAGTGGTTATGACCCATTAGCCCATATTCACATTGTCACATATTTGAGATGACAGTGAAGTAAGTCTTCCTATCACACATAACTCTTGATAATTAGCTGTGCTATGTTTTATACATAGATTTATGTAAATTTACCATATTGAATTTTTAGTTTTAGATTGAAACTCACTTTGTTGCACTGGGTGGCCTAGAACTAACTTTGTAGAGCAGGCTGGACTTAAATTCACAGATATCCACTAGATCCTGCTTCTGCCACTCAGGCAATTGATACTTGAAGCATGTACCACCATGCCTTCCATATATTCTATATTTCTGATTTAGAGTATATCTCTTCTGCCTTTTTATTTTAGAAGTTTATTTAAGTATATTTTATGTACATATTAGACATGTATCTCCCATTTCCATGCTGCTTTTCCTTTTATTTATGAAACTATAATATAATTATATTATTTCTCCTTTCTCCTTCCTCTCTTCAAACCCTCTTATATACTCATCTTTGGTCTTTTAAAAAACTATGTGTGTGTGTGTGTGTGTGTGTGTGTGTGTGTGTGTGTGTGTGTGATGTTAGGGTGTTACTGCTGTGAACAGACACCATGACCAAGGCAACGCTTATAAGGACCACATATAATTGGGCCTGGCTTACAGGTTCAGAGGTTCAATCCTCTGTCATAAAGGTGGGAGCATGGCAGTGTCCATTAAGTCTTCATCTGAAGGCTGTTAGAATACTAGCTTCCAGGCAGTTATGATGAGGGTCTTAAAGCTCACATCCACAGTGACACTCCTAGTCCAACAAGGCCATACCTCCTAATAGTGCCAGGTCATGGGCCAAGCATATATAAACCATCACCATGTGTATATGTATATATACATATGTCCCTAAATATAACCTGATCAGTTTGTATAATGTTACATGTGCGCATGTTTTTAAGGATGGCCAATTGGCATTGGATATCCAATTTGTCCTCTTGGCTATTGTGTTCTTCCTGGAGAAGACTATTTCTCCTATTCTCAGCATTCCTTAGCTCATTGGTTTTCAGTCTTAGTGCTGAGACCTTTTAATACAGTTCTGCATGTTGTGCTGACCCCCAATCACGAAACTACTTTCATTGCTACTTCATAACATTTTGCTATTGTTATGAATTGTAATGGAAATATCTGCGTTTTCTGATTGTCTTAGGAGACCCTAAAGGGGTTGTGATCCCCAGGTTTAGAATCACTGCCTCAGTTGCTTATAGTTCTTTGTTTATGGTTGAAATTTCACGGGCTTTTCCCTGTTTAGGTCGGCATGTCTATTGGCCTTAGCTCATACTTAGGCCGACATGTCTGGTGAGACTTTATGACAGGAACTTGTGACATTACTAGGAGACACAATCCCCCAACAAACTCCATGATATTCTTGATCTTACAATGATTATATTCCTTTTCTCACAGTGTACCATGAGCCTTAGCTGAGGTAGTTGTTTTTATTCAGGTGTAGCCTAAGGAACTGGTCTCCACAACTCGGCATTTTGATTGGTTATGGATTTATGTAATAGTTTCTCTATCTGTTGCAGAGAGAAATTTTCTTGATGAGGGCTTAGTAGTACACTTATTGGTATAAAACAAGCATTTATAGTGTAGCTAGAAATTGTTTAATAAAATGGTGTTTGTAGGTTCTTCAAGATCTGTGACTTCACTAGCACTTGGTAGTTGGCTAGGTGTTCAGTATTAAGCATGGTTTCTCTTTATTGACCAGGTTTTAAGTCCAATTAGGGAGCCTCTGGTTACTGTGAAGGTATATCTGCCACTAGTGCAGCTTTAGTGCTAGCATGCTATGATGCTGGTATTGCTGCGGTTCATAGGTGTCATAGGTGTAAGACTGTTGGTTGCTTCCCATTTTGGAAGCTTGCATGTACATTCTTATACAATGAAAGTTAATCTGCAGAGAAAAGGTATTCAGGTCAGTTACAGTTCCGGGTCCTCTGGGTCCCATGTCTAAAGGACACAATGTCTTCATAACAGACTTACTGTCCACCTTTGGTAGGCAAGCAAGGGCAATAATGAAAGGCTGTGTGTCTGTGAAGTCTCTTGGACAACCCTGATTAACAACTCAAAAGAGGGCTGTTCATGCCTAGTGTTTGGGTCTTTGGTGGTCTTTGGTGGAACATTGTCAACTAGATGACAAAAAACCATCACATAATCTGTAAATGTGCTTTGACACACAGACCCAGGCTGTCTTTGAGGTAATCAGTTAATGCTATGATTTATTATAACTTTTTTCAGACACAATCTTGACTATATAGCTGCCTATTGTGTTATTGCCTGTGCTGTTTTGTTTGCCATGCCTGTAGGAGGAGAGAACCATGTTCTAAGTAAGTTCTGCCCTCTGTATTTGTGTGAGCACTTTCAAGTTTGTATAAGAAAGAAATACCTTCTGATGTACTTTTTAGGAAGTGTCCTGGACCAGATAGCAGAAAGCACTGAATGCACATTTCTGAATGCAACTTAACACCTGTTCCTGGTGGGCTCAGGAAGTGCACATCCTGTCTAAGTTGTCATTTACAAGTACTACCATGAGAAAATCAACCATAGAGTTTTCTGTTCTATTTTGGATCCAGAAGTTCATAGACTTTCATAAAATGGTGCACACATGATAAATACAGAACACAATACAGGTGCAATTAACACATGTTGAATGAAACTTTTTTTTTACTTCTCTTAACTTTTAAGAAAAATTCTAATTCTTTTTTATAATTATTTCTTTTGTTTTTGAGATTATAATATATTTACATTATTCCTCTCTTTAACGGTAGAAGAAGCTACAGCTGTAAGGTATCACTAATATGACTGCCTAAACATGAACAGAACAAGGACAATAATGGGCATGTCACAGTAGACTAGGGGAGTGGAGGGCATAGGAGACCTTAACCCTACACAGTGAATGAAATAGTTTACCCTTATAGTCCCCACGTAAGCAACAGTAATTTGTGAACCAAGTTATAATTAGTTTTATTTCTGGTTTTGTACTTTATCTTCCTATTTATATTGTTTGAATTTTAAAATAGTCCAAGATAAGTTAAACAAGAGTGCTTCTAGCTATGTGTCTGTAATGTTGACAGTTTAAGCTTACAGCTTCTATATGACTGGAGAAAGGCTTCAAATAGATGTGTGGATATATATATATATATATGTATATATCCAGCTTCATGCCAGAGAGCTGGGCTTCTCACCCATTTTTATTTATTTATTTATTTATTTATTTATTTATTTATTTATTTATTTATTTAGTTTTTTGAGCCAGGGTTTCTCTGTGTAGCCCTGGCTGTCCTTGAACTCACTTTGTAGACCAGTCTGGCCTCGAACTCAGAAATCTGCCTGCCTCTGCCTCCCAAGTGCTGGGATTAAAGGTGTGCACCACCATGCCCGGCTTATTTATTTTTTGATTGGATATTTTCTTTATTTATATTTCAAATGTTTTCCCCTTTCTAGGTCTTTCCTTTAGCATCTCCAATCCCATCTTCCCCTCCCTGCTCCTATGAGGGTTCTCCCTTATGTACCTGCTCCCATCCTCCTGTCCTTGCATTCTCCTACACTGGGTCATTAAACACCCTCAGGCCCAAGGGCCTCTCCTCCCACTGATGTCCAACAAGGCCATTCTCTGCCACATATGTGTCCAGCGCCATGGGTTGGTCTATGTGTATTTTTTGGTTGGTGGTCCAGTCCCCAGGAGCTCCAGGGGTCTGGCCTGTTGACACTGTTGCTCCCTCAATGGGGTTGCAAAACCCTCAGCCTCTTTAGTTCCTGAAGAAATATTTAAAAATGTTTACTGATTGAAGATTTGCACATCAGGAAAGTATCATATGTTAAATTAAATAAACACCTAAATTTTATTAATTTGCCCACAGATAGGATAGAAACAAAGTCTGTTTGTTCTCACAATCCTGGGATAAAACTGTGATGGTTATTTCAAGAGCTGGCAAGGTAGTTCAGTGCCTAAGGGAATCTGCAGTCATGCCTAACAACGTGAATTCAGTCCCTTGAACCAACATGATAGAAGGAGAGAACTGATTTTCCCAAGTTATCCTCTGACCCACATATGCACTCAACCCTACACACATACTATCTAAACACAAAATAAATAAATACATTTTAGATCTAAAACTAATTTAAATATAGAGAGCATAACACTTGTTGTATTCTGGTGATCATCAGGTCACTCTGACATCACATACATGTGATGTCAGATGATGGATGAGTTACCCTATGCTTGGGTTTCTTGCTCAAGCTCTTAGGTATATCACCATAGTGACTAAATCAGTAAGTAGCACTTACATTAGTGAAGTAAAGGCTGTTTGCAGTTGAATGGATGATGCTTCTATTTCTCATATCACGTAGAGATAGGAAACACCTATGTGCTATAACAGTTTTTAAAGTAATTGCTTCTTTTCTAATAATTTTTCCAATTAAACCTCTATTGAATTTGATTTTCTTTCTTAATCAGAAGCATTTCTCTTTGTCTATCTTTGTTTTCATAGCTAGATTAACATCGAGATTTCTTTTTAATGTGATCCTTTTGAGAATTTGAATATTGACTAAAGGTTTCTAAGGAGGTGAAGAAGTCACAAAAATGCTGACCTTAGGAGCAGAGGTCTGTCTTTAGGTAGAGCAGGGTATAGAAAGCACTCTGGCAGGACATTGTCTCATAGACCACTTCAAATTAGGTACCTATGGTGGCACAATTAGACAGTCAGTGGGTGGCTACAGTAGTATGCTTTGTAAGTGAAATGTGAGATGTCCACAGATTGCTGGGGACAGTGGTCTATATGAATTAAGTCAATAGATGAGGCCTGTTGTGATAAGGGACAAGGGCAGACTGGACAATTTGCCTCTGAAACATCAAGACCCAGTAAATCTGGAAAGATTCTGGCCATAAGGAATCTAGCTATACGTCTCTTGGCCCTAACCTTCAGCTACAGTCACCAGAAGGATAAAAGCTGCTAAGCAGACAAAGATTGTCTGATGGAGTCTAAAGAAATGACAGGGAATAACATGAAGTTCCTATCTTTTCACTCAAACGCTCATTCTCTCCTGGGAACAGGTCAAGTTTATCTGGAGGAGGCTGGTGGAAAAGGGGTTGAGGGTAGGAGCTGGAAAGAGTACCATTAGTTAGATGCAAAGATGATTGAGTTTGATGAATCAGCCTAGGAAGGTTTTAACATATTGGAATAAATTTGCTACAGAGTGAGGTGTAAGAAGTGGAAGGCAATTCCAAAGGAAGATGTGAGCTAATGTGTATATTTAGCTTTGTGTTTTGAATGCAAATTTCTGCTTACTTGACTTAGGGTTCATATTAGTCTTTGATTTACAACTGTATTATTGTCACTAGATAGACAATAATTTTACATTCTCATGTTCTTTCTTGGGTGGCTGTCTGTTCACCATACCAAACATCTTCCTTCTCTTTTCTGTCTTCTGAGTGAGTACCACATGCTTATCTTTGATAACTGATTCTCTGATGCCTTAACCTCAAGTATATTTTTAGCTTGCTACATTAAGGAGAAAACAGCTGAGGAGGTGGCTGGTGTGGAATTTCTTCAAAAAGCAACTTGGGCTTCAGCTCTGAGAAGTTTAGTTAACCGAGAACCTCATGAAGCAGTACTTTGGGGGCTTTCCCCAACATCTGTGTGAAGACTAATATTTTTTTCATTAAATTATTTTCTATATTTATTTTTGTTAGATATCTTCTTTATTTACATTTCAAATGTTATCCCATTTCCTCATTTCCCTTCCAAAAACTCCTTATCCCATCCCACTCCCCCTGCTCACCAAACCACCCACTCTCACTTCCCCTCTCTGGTATTCCCCTACACTGGGGTATCAAGTCTTAACAGAATAAAGGGCCTCTGCTCCCATTGATGTCCAAGAAGATCATCCTCTGCTCCATATGCAGCTAGAGCCATGGGTTCTTCCATGTGTACTCTTTGGTTGGTGGTTTAGTCTCTGGGAGCTCTGAGGATACTGGTTGGTTCATATTATTATTCCTTCTGTGGGGCTGCATAACCCTTCAGCTCCTTGGGTCCTTTCTCTAGCTCCTACATTGGGGACTCTGTGCTCAGTCCAGTGTTTGGCTGAGAGCATCCATTTCTGTATTTGTCAGGCACTGGCAAAGCCTCTCAGGAGACAGGTATATCAGGTTACTGCCAGCAAATACTTGTTGGCATCCACAATAGTGTCTAGGATTGGTAATTGTATGCAGGATAGATCCCTTGGTGGGGTGGTATCTGGATGGTCTTTCCTTCAGTCTCTGCTCTACACTTTGTCTCTGTGTCTCCTCCCATGGGTATTTTGTTCCCCCTTCTAAGATGGATCTAAGTATCCACACTTTGGTTTTCCTTCTTCTTGAATTTCATGTGGTCTTTGAATTGTATCTTGGGTATTCTGAGCTTCTGGGCTAATATCCACTTATCAGTGAGTGTTCTTTTTTTATTATGTTACCTCACTCAGGATGATATTTTCTAGTTCCATCCATTTGCCTAAGAATTTCATGAAATCATTGTTTTTAATAGTTGAGTAGCACTCCATTGTGTAAATGTACCATATTTTCTGTATCCATTCCTCTGTTTTGAGGAAGAGCCTCAAGCACATGGGCACGGGAAAATTTCCTGAACAGAAACACTAATAACGTATGTTCTAAGATCAAGAATTGTCAATTGGGACCTCATAAAATTGCAAAGCTTCTGCAAGACAAAGGACACTGTCAATAGGACAAAAAGGCAATCAACAGATTGGGAAAAGATCTTTACCAATCCTACATCTGAAAGAGGACTAATATCCAATATATACAAAGAACTCAAGATGTTAGACTCCAGAGAAACAAAAATCCTATTAAAAATGGGGTGCAGAACTAAACAAAGAGTTCTCAATTTGAGGAATACTGAATGATTGAGAGGCACCTAAAGAAATGTTCAGCATCCTTAGTCATCAGGGAAATGCAAATCAAAACAACCCTGAGATTCCACTTCATACCAGTCAGAATGGTTAAGATAAAAAAAAAAAATCAGGTGAAGATGAGGAGAAAGAGGAACACTTCTCCATTATTAGAGGGATTGTAAGCTGGTACAACCACTCTGGAAATCAGTTTGGTGGTTCCTCAGAAAATTGGATATATTACTACCCAGATATTCCACTCCTGGACATAAACCCAGAAGATGCTCCAACATGTAGTAAGGACACATGCTCCACTATGTTCATAGCAGCCTTATTTATAATAGCCAGAAGCTGGAAAGAACCCATATGTCCCTCAACAGAGGAATGGATATAGAACATGTGGTACATTTACAGAATGGAATACTACTCAGCTATTAAAAACAATGAATTCAAGATTAATTTCATATGCGTAGTCAATAGGTGAGGATAGTTGGACTATGAATGCTTGGCTATTTTTGTGCACAATTTCATATCTCCTCTAATGGCAACTTTTCCATTGAGATAGCTTATATAATTGACTCCTGTCTTCATGGCTCTCTGTATGCACAGTTTTGTTTCTATGGATTTAGCCAATAGTGGACTGAATATGCTCAGCAAAATGTACCCGCATAACTATGACACTATTTCTTATTATTTTTCCTCACACATTGTGACTACTGTTGACATTGTCAAGACATTTTATGATTTATAAGGAACTTAGAAATAATCTAAAGTAATGGAGATATTGTAGGTTATCATTTTGTATCAAGGACATGAACATCCTTCAGGTTTTCTACTTGTTAGGATCCAAGTCAGTCCCTAAAGATGCTGAGAGATTATGGGGGCTGTCAGAGGCATAGCAAGGTCCAAGGTTGTCTTGATTGTATCTATCTATTCTCAACTGTTATTTCATAAGTGATAGTGGCCCTGTGACTCTTTGTAAGCCATCCTGCTTGTCCATTTTGTTATTCTTTAGAGGAATTTTCCTCAAGAATTCTGTTCTTCAGCGCTGCTTCAGCATCAACTTTTCCTAGAAAAGCAAACACATCTAGCAACTTATCTGTAACCACTGAGACCTTTCCACCCTAACACTGGGTAGCCCTGTGCTGGTTAATGTGCTTGGCTGTGCTGTTTCCATCCATGGATACAGTGTGCACTGATTTCCCATACTTTCCCATCCACTCTCCTGTACATACTTCCGCATCTCTACTAAATCTTGTTCTCCTTTCAGGTCACCTTGTTGTCTTTTATTTTCTATCTTCCAAAAATGTAGCATTTGTCTTTCTGTGTCTGTTTTAACTTACTCAACATAATTTACAAACATTTTGCATCAAATGGCAGACTTTCATACTTCCTTATGGATAAATAATACTCCATGTGTACGAATGCCCAGTTTTCTTTGATCTTATTCCCTTTACTGGACATCTCCAGCTGCTGTGCTTCGGTAGACATGGGTATGTGGGTATCTCTTTGTCGTGCTGATTTTATCCTCTTGGCTGCATATATAAAGTAGGATTTCTTGATCACACGTGAGATCTACTTATAGCTTTTACAATAACTTATTCTCTTTTCTATCATAGCTATAATAATTCATATTCTTGACAGCAATAATTTTTTTTTTTTTTTGCTTTGTGCCCTTTGACAGCTTTTCTCCCATTATTTTGCTTCTCGATAATAGTTATTCTGACTGGAGTAAGATAAAATATCACTGTAGTTTTGATTTGCATTGGTCCAATGGCTAAAGATACCAAGAATTAATCCTATTTAAAGGCACCCTCATTTATGTTTCTTATTTTAAGAAGTGTCTGTTCAGGTCTTTGCCCACAGTGTTTAATTGGTTGCGTGCACTGCTTTGAATGCCTTTGATAGTTTGGGTATCAGTTCTTTTTCAGATGAATAGTTGTCAAGTATTTTCTCACCTTCTGTGACTGTGAGTATATCTCCACTCCGCCGACTGTTTCCTTGATATACAGCTGCTTGTATACTTGATGCCATTGCGTTTTGATTTTGTTTCACTTTTTTTTTTTTTTTGAGAATTCTGTCCCCCCACCCCAGAACAATCACTGTAGTACCAGTGTCTCAAGGGTTTGTCTAGTGCTTTCTTCTAGCACCTTCAGAATTTCAAGTCTGTCATTCAGGTCTGGGATGGGGTTTGAGTTTATTTTTGTATAGGATGAGCAATAGTTGTCAACTTTGACTTTTATGGATAGGCAGTTTTCCCAACATGATTTATCAAAGTGATTGTCCTTTGAGAGTGTATATTTTGGTACCTGTATCAAGAGTTAGGTGTCTGTAAATCTGTAGGTTTATCTCTGGGGTGTTTCTTCTGCCCTGTTGATCTCTATTTTGACTGACATGGTCTGGAGAAGGTGTCCTTTCATTTGTTTAAGACAGGGTCTCATACACAGATGGCCTGGAATTCACTGTGATCCCCCCACTACTGCCTCTCAAGTGTTGGTATTACAGAAACATCCAGCTTATATTAGGCCTTCAAATCAGCAGTTGTGGTGCATTGCTATTTTTGATCAAGATTGTAATGGATAGTCAGGGCCTTTAGCTTGTTCAGAAAATTTAAGATTCTTTTTCTGTTCTGTGTTAAGAATGTTATTGGTTGGTATTTTGGAAAGGGTTTGCATTGAATCTGTAGATCACTTTTGGAAGTATAGACATAATAACAATGCATGAATATGCGTTCTTAAGGCCAACCCACTCCCCCACTGTTCCTTACCCTTCCCCTCTTCAAAGATATCTCAACGCCCATATTCAGCTTGAAGAAGTTGTGAAGAGTTGTTGCCCCAGTTCCTTGAACTTGTGGGTATAGAGGTGGTTATTCTAGTTGTCTTTCTGGGAAATTTTGAAATGGTCATAGTTGGAACAGGGAGTAAATAGCTAGAATTGATTGTGTAGTCATAATCTCATTTGGTAGAAATCTTTACAATAGTTACTAAACTGAAGTCATAATTTCTTATTTTGGTACATAATTTATTTTGATGCAGAATCAAGGTTTACATTGGTATAAATTTCTTCTATTAGTATGAAAAATTTTAAAGTACAAGGCTTAGACCCAGTCCTTTTATAACTGCCATTACAAACTGATCTGAGATGTTTAAGCCTGTGAGTTAAGGGCCAGATGGCAAATTCATGGTTCTGAGTTTATTGTTAGGGTGTTTTCAGATAATTTAATTATAAATAGCTGAGAGTAGTTAACAGACAACAGTCCAGATTACTTTACATAGATAGTTGGTTTTCACAAACGTCAGAAATCCACAGAATGTGACATTTAATGTTATTTATTCTTCTGTTGTTGAGATATATCTGCTCCTAACAGTCCCCCTTATGTGGATTCAAAGAAGAAATTGAGTGTATTTACCTCCAGGTGAACTAGTGCATTGAGGCTAGGTAGCTCCTGGGTAGAAATTGCCCATTTATTTACAGACAAATTACTGTCCAGGAAAAGGACACACTATTAGGAATAGTCGAATGATAATTTTTGCCAAGTCAGGGTAATCAGTCCTTCAAAATTCTGCATTATAATGATCTGCCAAATAATCATGGGCCAGAAAGCTGAAGACTGAAGCTCCAACTTCCTGATATACAGGAGCTACATAGGTAGGCAGCTGTCTCTACAACTTCTCTCAGTTCTGGAAGCTGTGTTGTGCTTCCTATATTTTTAGATAATATTGGTCTTTCCTGGATTTCTGAAGGAATTGAGAGACAAGTTACAGTCTCATAGCCAACTTAGGCTATTAAACATTGAGAAAATATATTTGAGAAGATAGATTTCAGATAGTATACAAGCTAAACCAGATTACAACATGGATTTATAAACCTCACTTAAGTTAGGATAGATAACAGTGTTCTATTTTTTTTTTTTTTTTTCCGAGACAGGGTTTCTCTGTGTAGCCGTGGCTGTCCTGGAACTCTGTAGACCAGGCTGGCCTTGAACTCAGAACTCCACCTGTCTCTGCCTCCCAAGTGCTGGTATTAAAGGCGTGCGCCACCCCTGCCCAGCAAAAGTGTTCTATTTAATTGACAAAATTGATGGACTGAATGTTACATGTATCTTATACTTTATAATTTCAAAAAAAAAAATAATAGTTGTATTCAATTTATATCTTAGAGAAAAGTTTTTTTTATATTTGTACAGAAAGTGTGAAATATAGCAGAATTTTCCCCAATTAATTTAAATATCAATACAACAAGAAGCCTGTTATTGGACAGGGAAACAGAAGGCAGAGCTCAGAGTTCCAGAGCCAATGGATAATGATACAAGCTGTCTACCTAGAGACAAGTTATCCCAATTATTCTATCCTTTTATGATATTCATAGCTACCTGAGGCTATATAAAGCCATGTGGATAAGGTTCATCCTCTTCTCCATCCATCTTCTCTCATCTCTTCCTTCTTCTCTCTTCCTCTTGTAGTCTCTGAAACTCTTAGTTCTGTCTTCCTTTTCCCTATCCAATCACAGGCTTCTTGATGTATAAATATTTAAATTAATTGGGGGAAAAGTATGCTGCAGGTTTCCATGTAGGTTTTTGTTGGTGGGATAAAATCAGAATCAGGAACAACTTGTATAGGAAAGGGCTTATTTTTGTTATAGGTTGAGGTTCATCCTTAATGGAAGCTGAAGAAGGAACTGAAACAGAGAACATGGAGGAGCACTTGCTTTCTACGGCTTGCTTGTCTAGCTACTCTGTAAAATCCAGGATCACCTGTCCAGAGAGGGCATCACCCATAATAGGCTGTACCCTCCTGTATCAGTTATCAATAGAGAAAGTGCTCCACAGAAGTGCTCATAGGCCAATCCAATGGAGGCAGTCTTTCATTTGAGGATCTCTCTTCTCAACTGTGTCAAGTTGACAATAGAGCTATGTTAGGGGGTCTTTGCTTCTCTGTGTTTACTGGCTAGTTGTGTGCTAAATTAACACGGGTTAGAGCCATCTGAGAGGAAGAAACAATTACAATGTGCCTATATAAGATTGGGGCAGTTCCTTATTTGGAAGTAGATAGATTCTGGCTTGATTATAAGTCATTCCTAGATAAGAACTATGGAATGGTGAGAATTCTAGGGAGTATTGATACTATTTTCAGATTCACTGGTGCTCACCAAAAAGCCAGTGGTATTTTAAAAATTGAAATAAAGATAGGAATGTAGTTAATTTAAAGATTTGATAGTAAATCTTTCTATCACCCACTTGTATTATCCTCCTAAGTTTCATGACTAACAACACTTTTATGTTTTAGTGAGGAGTCACTGCCATGATGCACCTGAAAGATGATATTGTTCTCAGTTCTATGGTTTTGGTTAAATATATGAAAAAGTATCAATAAAGTTCAAATGAAGATAGAAAAACAGAAGATCGGGACATAGGCAACCTTGTGGGGCATTTTTAAAAAATGAACAATTGATGTATGAGGTTATAGCTCATTGGAAGTGATACCACTCACTCCTTGGCTGGTGGACCTGGGCACTAAAAGAAGGCAGGCTAAGGAAACCATGAGAAACAAGCCAGTGTGCAGCATCCATTCCTCCATGGCCTTTACAGCAGCTCCTAGTATAAACAAAATAGAACCTCTCCTCCCTCAATTGTTTTTGGTCATAGTGTTTCTTTAAAGCAGTAGACTGGAAGGGAGATCTGATTTTTAGTTCAAGAAGTCACTCTATTTGCAGTCAAGGATATTATTGATATTATTGACATCTATAGTTTTTTCTCCTAGTTTTTCTAAGTAGTCATTTCCACAGTTATTCAAGTTTTCAAGTTTGTGGCTTGATGGTTCGTTACAATTATGTTTTTTTTTTCTTCTCTTTTAAGCACCTGCACATTTAGTAGGGCTCATCTTTTTGTGGTGATAGTTACTTTTTTAAAAAAATTTCCTTTTACTTTTTCTTGAGATTAATGTAATTTTTTCATTTCCCCTTCCCTTTCTAGCCTCAAATTTTCCCATTCTCTTTTAAAGTTCTGGTCTCTTTTTTCATTGTTATTGCACACACACACACACACACACACACACACACACACACACACACACATACACACACACACACACACACACACACACAATCACAAGCACACACACATGCACACAAAAACAAGTATATTCCTAACTGTAACTTGTTTTGTCTATGAAATGTTACTTTTATATATGTTTTCAGAGCTAATGATTTGGTATTGGACAATCAATTGATGGGATCTTTCCTGGAGACTCCCACATCCCCCAGTTTTAGAACACCCTTAGCTGCCTGGTTTTCTTTCTAAAAGATTGAGTCCTCACAGGCTTATTCTCACTATTTTAATCATGTTTTGAATGACTGATTTGCTATTTACGAATTTCTTAACCTTTTCTTAATATAGAACATCTTTTTTAGTTTGTTTGTTCATTTGTTTGTTTCTAAAGTATACCCTTGATATTATAGTAATCTTTATTGGTACTGATTATATTTCAGGATTTGGAATACATTTTATATTTCCTTTTAGTTTATTGTTTCTCCGAAGAGAAATCTGTTATTAGCCTTATAACAATATCATTATTATGGAGTTGGTATATTTACCTTAGATACTTAAAATTTCTCTTTGTATTTTTCTATTTGACACTGTAGTAGGTAGAGATTTGGTCTGATCATATTTACATGGGATTCCATAAATCCTTTTTTTTTTTTTAAAAAAAAAAAAGTATTGTCTGTAGGCTTAGATTTTTTAAAACCTATTTTAACAAGAGTTCTTAACACTTCAACCTCCCTTCTCTCCCACTACCCACTGGAGGAAAAAAAATGATGGCTAATAGGACATGGGTGACATGGACCTGTTTAGAAGTATTTCTTTGGGGTGATTTTAATTTTTCTTGTCAGTAGTCCAGTCCACTCGCAAAGTTCCAAACACGAATCAGCAGCAGCAGCTCAATCCAGAAGAAACCACAGGAGTCTACCAGTTGGCAGGTGTCCATTGAGGCAGCAAGAAGCAGACAGAATTTCTTTGGTGCATTTCTCTCTATGAAGTCACAAGAGAAGATCAGTGAAGAAAGCAAGGCTTTGTCATTGAAGAACAGCAAGGCACTCATTCACCAAATATATAATCCACTCTCTGTTGGGTTATACTTATTCTCTTTCCAAACATCATGTTTCCTCTCAAGTGTCTGCTCCAGCAGAACATCACCTGCCCTTTAACCAGAAACCATCCAGTAAAACACAACATTCCTGTTCTCAACAAAACATCCTCTCACATGTCTTCTTCAGCAAAACCACCTTCGTCCTTGCAACCTCCCCTACAAGATAAAATATATAAGCAAGCAAGCAAGCAAGCAAGCAAGCAAGCAAGCAAGCAAGCAAGCAAGCAAGCAAGCAAGCAAGCAAATAAGTAAAAAGAAAGCATAGAAAAATCTCATCATGGAAGCTCTAGTATGTCACACTCTGTCCCAAAGTATATCCCTCTGTCTACACATCTGCACTTGCGAATATTCATTGCAATGAGTTACTGGTATGGCTCAAGGTCTCTGGCTTCTGTGACATCATCAGTATTGGATCCTCACTGGGACTCCCCCTGTATATGCTGCTTTTGCCTGGTGTAATGGGGGATCCTGTGCTTTTGAAACAGCAAGACTTGCCACTTCACATGTCCTAACCATTCTTGAGCAGATGATATAGATTGTGGGGTTGGCTAATTCAGAGCCCTGGGTATGGGTCTGGGTGGTACCTGAGCTGGGTGGTCAGCCTGCTGTCTCTCCATTATCTGCACTTCCAGGGTAAGTTCTCCAGCACTGCACCAGCTAGGCCACCCACTGGTAGGAGGCAGAGTGCGCTCTCCTGCTCTCATGTCCTCAGATCCAGTTTACCTGCCCTCAGGCCTCCAGAGCTGGCTTCCCCTGTGTTTGCCAGTCAAAGTCTGGGGCCTACTCTCTGCAGTGCCACAGCCTGTGAGGGACTAGGCTAGATATCCCCATGTATTACACTCAGGACTGGCTCACCCCTGCCTTTACCATCAGGGCCAGCTCCACTGTACTGCCCAGGTGAGGTGCAATGTCTACTGTCCTCACAGCTGCAGCATACAGTGAGGGGCTAGTCCAGTTATTCTCAGCTCCTGGACATCCCCATGATCCAGTGGCTTCCCCAAACAAGGACATCACCATATTCTCTAGTGGTAATGTGAGCCGTGGACATCGACACTGACCTCCTTGCTGCTGCATAGCCAGGAACTCAGACACAGTACCAACACAGTCTGGGACCTCACCTTAGCCCCAGATGGTGGGCCTGGCCACTCATAGCAAGCTACTCCTTTCCACTGTCAAATTCTTTTTCCATCTTTCTTCACAATGCTCAAGCTACTCCATTTCTCTTTCCCTTCCATCTGACCACCATATCCTGATGCCTGCTGGCCACAGGCTGGTGGATCCCTGGGCAGCAGTCTTCATTTATGCTGTGCAGCACAGTGGCAAGGGAGAGTCTATGGCCTACCTGTGCCATGTGCTTGAGGGCAGGTCTGTGGTAACAAGACTGTCCACAGGACTCTTTCTATTTTCTTCCTCCTGTAATGTGCTACATAGATTTGATTTGATTAATTTATTTTGATTTGATTTTTATGAATCCTAGACATAGGACAGCTTATCACACTAGGATGAAAAAGGACTGCCATCTGCTCTGCCACCGACAGAAAAAAGGACACGACCAGCAACAAGGTGTCTCTATGCCATTGCTGGGGCTGTGTTTTAACTCTTGTTGAGTTTTTCATACATTTTGAAATCTATGAAACCTGTGGCTCTACTGTAATAATCCCTTGGGAACATCATATTAACACACACACACACACACACACACACACACACACACACACACACACACCCCTATGGTAAACTTTGTGTCTCATAAGGGTCACATATGACTTTTATTTGTCTTATTAAATGACTTTCTCCTGTAGATGTATTTGGGGTTTCAGTTTTATATATTATGTTGTCTTTGGTTTTAGGAGGCCAATGTGAGCTGATTGCTCTGTAGCTTCCTTGGCTTTAATTCATGAGCATGGGTGTAGTATATACAATGTTGGAGTCAGGTGGACTCACTCTGTAAGTTGTTCAGGCAAGTATGATATAGACAGCAATAGCTAGGGAGTTCTCATTGTGTCTAGGGTTTCTATAATGAACAAGGTAGCTCTTACTGTGTGAAGGGAGTTTCTCCAGGTATTATTTGTTTTCCAGTGAACACATATTTCAAGACAGTTGGGTAGTTTAATAGACAGATAAAATCTTGGCAATGTACAAATATGCTATACCAAAAGCTTTATAAATGCATGTATTATTTTCCTCCAATCTCACAATTGAATATCCCAAACAAATGTTCCCAAGAAACAAGCCAGAATAACCATTCTAATATTGAATAAAATCAACTTTCAACCAAAAGTTATCAAAAAGATAAGGAAGGATACTTTATACTCATCAAAGGAAAAATCTAACAAGAAGATCTCTTTTATTTTCACCAGTCTTTTTAAAATTTATTATTGCTTTCATCTTCTTATGTAGCTTTTTTTAATTAGATATTTTCTTTATTTACATTTCAAATGCTTTCCCTTTCCTAATTTCCTCTCTGAAAGTCCCCTATACCCTCCCCAACCCTGCTCCCCAGCCCACCCATTCCCACTTCCTGGCCCTGGCAGTCTCCTGTACTGGGGCATATAATCTTTTCAAGACCAAGGCCCTCTCCTCCCAATGATGGCTGACTAGGCCATCTTCTGCTACATATGCAACTAGAGACAAAAACTCTGGGGAACTCTTAATTCCAAACATGTATACTCCAAATGCATGAACACCCACCTTCACAAAAGAAACTTTACTAAAAGCTCCAAGCATACATTGTACATCACAGAATAATAGTAGGGACTTCAACACCTTACTCTCATCAATGGACAGATCATGGAAACACAATCTAAACAGAGACACAGTGAAACTAACAGAAGTTATGAACCAAATGTATTTAACAAATATCTATAGAACATTTTATTCTAAAACAAAAGAATATACTTTCTTCTCAGCACCTCATGGTATCTTCTCAAAAAAATAATCATATAATTGGTCACAAAACAGAAACAGGTCTCAACAGATACAAGAAGATTGACATAATCCCATGTATCCTTTCAGATTACCATGGACTAAGACTTCAATAACAACAAAAACAACAGAATGTCCACATACACTTTCCTGCTGAACAATGCCCCTCTCAGTGATATCTTGGTCAATTAATAAAGAAAGAAAGAAATTAAAGACTTTAGAAATTAATGAAAATGAAGGCAGAACATACCCAAAACTTATGGGACACAATATAGGCAGTGCTAAGAGGAAAACTCATAGCTCTGGGTGCCTCCAAAAAGAAACAAGAGAGAGTATACACTACCAGCTTAACAGCACACCTGAAAGCTCTAGAACAAAAGGAAGCAAATACACCCAAGAGGAGTAGAGGGCAAGAAACAAACTCAGGGCTGAAATCAACCAAGTAGAAACAAAAAGAATTATACAAAGAATCAGGAACTGGTTATTTGAGAAAATCAACAAAATAGATAAACCCTTAGCCAGATTAACCAGAAGGCACATAGACAGTATCCAAATTAACAATGTCACAAATGAAAATGGAGGTATAACAACAGAAACTGAGGAAATTAAAAAAAAATCAGATCCTATTACAAAAGTCTATATTCAACAAAACTGGAAAATCTGGGTGAAATGGACAACTTTCTAGAAAAATACCAAATATCAAAGTTTAATCAGGATCAAATAAAGACATAATACCAATACTCTTCAAACTATTCCACAAAGTAGAAACAGAAGGAACACTTCCCAATACATTCTATGAAGCTACAGTTATGCTGCATAGTCTCCTTTGGAGATGGAAGGGTTTCTGTCTAATCTGGGACTTCTCACAATTTGCTTTCATAGAGAACTTCTTAAGAGATTTTATTTTACTTCTATTATGTTTAATGTTCCAAATGGATTTTAAAAACTGGGTGAGTGCATATTGCTTTTAGCTTCAGAAGCTATCATGTAGATTTAAGTGGCATTTAACTTTTATAAATTATTTTGATGACTTAAAAATGTCAATACTGAGTTATATATTTCAAAATAAAGTTTATTAGTTTAATAAAAAAATAAGCAATGGCATTGCTGATATCTCATTGTTCCATTACAGAAGGAACAATGGCAGTTTCTATATATGCATATATGCAGTGTTCATAGGTATATGTTGATCTCAGAGAAAATTGAAAGCAAAGCAACCTAGTTTTTCTTCAACTAATTAGTGTGTGTCTCCCAGAATGACCAGAGGCAGTGTAGTTCCTAAACCCAAATAGCTACTCTTCATTCCTGTTTTTAGATTCCAGTGTTTGAGGAACTGTGCCTTGGGAAGCAAGTTTAGACAGTCCCCCACATTAAGTACAGATAGGCAGAGCTCGTGGCCACTGGTAGTTGAATCTGATCCTGTCTATTTAAAGGGAACAGAGGAATTCTATTTGTTTCTGGACACATGCACAATGTGGACTTATGTTAGATGCTTCTCTTTTCTCATACAATCCCAAACTCCCAAATTGGTAGAATCTATTTTGATTAGCTATCATTCTTTTAGTTCAAATTTCTGAGTGTAGGTTGGATTTATCATTCAACTAAGGATTTTCTAAACTATCCAGCCAGTCATGTTCCAGTTTGTTAAATAAACTGGAGCTGTTTCAAGACAATTGTGCCTAATTCTTTAAAAAAAATAACCACTCTGTTTTAATTGAGACATTAGAATACACAGTGGTCCACAGTCCAGAATGTGCTGATAAATGCACCTTAGTCAGTTTGGCAATTGATGCTTATTCCATTTGGACTTTGACATGTCATCTTCTGTTATGTTGCATATCTATCTAATAAAGTTGCCAGTTTGTACATTTAAAAAAATGTTCATGGTTTTTTAATGGGAAGTTGAGCAGAAGTATTTGGCTTAGTTCCATTTTAACCTGGATGTCTATAAATACCATCATTAACCTTTATTTGCAGGATTCTGCCAGAGGACAATAAATTATTATGATATATATGAAATGCACAATTTATAAAGAAAAGCTATATATGTTTGTTTAGAATTTGAAAGAGACAAAAATAAAGAATTTGATAGAAATGAGCCATGCTGTTTTCTCTATTACTACTCATTAAAGTAGGGGGAATAAAATGTAGAACTATATCTGGGGAAATGAGCAAGTCAGACAGAAGTTTGTGAGCCATGCTAATAGTCTATCAGATATTTCAATCTGAAAAGTATACCTGGCCTTCTATGCTGATAATTACTAAACCTGAATCTGTAATGTAAGTGGTCATTGTGAAATTCTACTAAAATTGAGTAGTATCTTAGAATTTAAGATTCAAGGTAATACTAGTATATCTGCTGTCATATTTTGTTCTTAGGTCCAATTTATTTTCTTGATTTTGGATTTGGTAAAAGTTAGTGCTCATTTTTTGTCTATTCCTCTTTCTATAGAGACTAAGAAGGGAAAGCACTAATTGGTTGATTCTTCCATGACTTTCCTAAAGATAGCATCAAGTTTTATTCTATTTGTTTTTTATTCATTTATGTTTCAAATTCTTGATTTAGGGCTAGAACTTTTAGTTCTGCTGAATCTTTTATGCTTCTTGCTATGAAGTTAAAACACTTTTGGTTTCCTTACATGATTTTTCAGAATTAAACTCTATTTCTTCTTCTTCTTCTTCTTCTTCTTCTTCTTCTTCTTCTTCTTCTTCTTCTTCTTCTTCTTCTTCTTCTTCTTCTTCTTCTTCTTCTTCTNTCTTCTTCTTCTTCTTCTTCTTCTTCTTCTTCTTCTTCTTCTCCTTCTTCTTTTTTGACAAAGTACAATCACAAGAGTAACTCATTTTCTATTGTTATTACTAGCCCTAAATTAGGAGTTTTACATTTTGGAGTGATGTACTATAATTCCCTTTTCTTCTTGCCAATGTGAACATTGCTTGATCATCAAATAAAGGTTCTTTAGAGTTGTGAAGTATGTCTTAAAAAAGATGACAGTTTCTGAAGATAAGATGTACATGATGACACCTGCCAAATGAGTTAAACACACACACATACACACACACACACACACACACACACACACTCACACTTTCGGTATATGATTGGAGTAGCACCATTTTATATTTGCTACCATGACTGTAGAGGAATTTTAATCTAGCAATATAGCTGCTCTGTTGAGGGATCGCATCCAAAGTCATAGGTCTGTGTGCTCCAGCTACAATACAGACACAACATATGCTTTTAATCCGTCTGGCAGAAATACACACAACCTTAGTACACACCTGTAATCCCAAACATTAGGTAACGTTAATTTGTAGAAAAACCTAGCCATGTTTGAAAGCAATGTTTAATTGAGGGCCAGACAAAGTGATGGTTCAGAAAAAGATATGACAGAATGAGTCAACTCTCATGAGAAGAGACAGGAAAGAAAGGTACTTAGAGAGCAGCACACAGAAACACACATATAGGGAGAGAGAGAGAGAGAGAGAGAGAGAGAGAGAGAGAGAGAGAGAGAGAGAGAGAGAGAGGAGAGAGAGAGAGAGAGGAAGAAGAAGGAGGAGGAGGAGGCAGCAGCAGAGGAGGCGGCAGTTTTAACAGGACAGTTTTGTGGAGACAGGTTGCAGGCAAACACAGAACAAGATGAGATGAGAGTGAGAGGAGATAGAAGATTGGGACAGATTGTCAGAAGTAGAAGACAAGCAGAGAAACTCAGTCAGAAGCCAAAAGGAGCCAGTTTGAATAATTCAGTTTGGAGAGGAGTTTGGGCCAGAACAGCTGATTTGAACCTGCCATCCAGAATTCAGAAAGAGCTAGAATGGGTGAAATTTTTCAGCAGTAAGCCTCCAAGATGCCAATTATATCTGGTGAGTAAAAGTTACTTTTACACATCACAGTCAAGTACTTCAAGTGATTCCTGGAAGACAGATTCTGAACACAGAGATAAAATATCTAAAATCATTGCCCCAGATTAAATGAAATACATATTTCTAGCACCCTATAACTTCCCATGCTATAGTGCATCCCAAGGTAGTCATCCAGAACTGATATGGCTGAAACTTGATAGAGCTTTACTAGAGTTCTGTAATATAATACTGCTTAATATTAATTTTCTATCATTTTCAGTTTTCTTTTAAAATAATAGATTACAGTTTGATTTGTTATGTGAGTCTAGTTTTGCCTGTGTATTGGTGTAGGGGGGTAGCAGTGAACTAGGTAAACTGTTTTGGCTTGGTCCTGCCCAAGAGCTCTCTGGATTCACAAATGAAAGACACACACACTAGCTAATTTTGATATGCCTTGACTAGCTCAGTGGTTGGTAACTTCTAAATCTCCCAAGGCTAGCACACACTTCCCTCCAGTATTCCTGGCTTAACACCTCAACTTCCAAATCTATATTGTATCTTTGCTGCAATATTACCTCTGTGCATCACCACTGTAGGGCTGCATTCCCTTTCCACCTACATTGCAGGATGCTTTCTTTCCTGCAGCTCTTAAATCTGATCCTTCTCCCTTCAAGTCTTGGCAATTCTCCTCTCCTTCCTTCTCCCTTGGTCCCTTGCCAGGGCAATCTAAGTGTCCCACCGCATCTTCTTGCCCAGCTATTGGCTATATGGCAATTCTTTATTATCAATTGAAGGCAGCTGGGGAGAGGGACCTTTAGGTCTAGAAGCACAGCTTTTAGGAACCGAAATAAGACAAATGTTAGAACCAATACCCAACATTGAGGTCAAAGGACAACTTGTACAAGTTGGTTCTCTCCTTCCATCCTGCAGATCTGGAGGATTAACTCTGTGAAGAATTGAGTTGGAATTTTGATGGGGGATTTCATTGAATCTGTAGATTGCTTTCGACAAGATGGCCATTTTTACTATATTAATCCTGTCAATCCATGAGCATGGGAGACCTTTCCATCTTCCGAGAGCTTCTTCGATCCATTCTTATCTCCTTGTACAAAGCTCAAGTCCAAGTGGATCAAGGACCTACACATAAAACCAGTTAAACTGAAACTTTTAGAAAGAAAGTGGGGAAGAGCCTCTAGCACATAAGCAGAGGTGAAATTTTCCTCAACAGAACAACAATAGCTTATGCTCTAAGATCAAGAATTGACAAATGGGACCTCATAAAATTGCAAAGCTTCTGTAAGGCAAAGGACACTGTCAATAGGACAAAAAGGGAAAACAAAAGATTGAGAAATGAACTTTACCAATCCTATATTTGATAGAGGACTAATATCTAATATGTACAAGGAACTCAAGAAGTTAGACTCCAGAAAACCAAATAAACCCATTAAAAAATAGGGTACAGAGCTAAACAAAGAATTCTTAATTGAGGAATACCCAATGGCTGAGAAGCACCTAAAGAAATGTTCAGCATCCTTAGTCATCATGGAAATGCAAATCAAAACAACCCTGATATTCCACCTCACACCAGTCAGAATGGCTAAGATCAAAAACTCAAGTGACAGCAGATGCTGATGAGGTTGTGGAGAAAGAGCAATGCTCCTCCATTGCTGGTGGGATTGCAAGCTGGTAAAACCACTCTGGAAATCAGGTTGGTGGTTCCTCAGAAAATTGGACATAGTACTACCTGAAGACCCAGCNATACCACTCCTGGGCATATACCCAGAAGATGTTCCAACATTTAATAAGGACACATGCTCCACTATGTTCATAGCAGCCCTATTTATATAGCCAGAAGCTGGAAAGAACCCAGATGTCCCTCAACAG
>NC_034593.1:14278529-14311705 GCF_900095145.1 Mus pahari | reverse complement strand
GCAAATGGATGGATCTGGAATATATCATCCTGAGTGCAATAACCCAGTCACAAAAGAACACATATGATATGCACTCACTGATAAGTGGATATTAGCTCAGAAGCTCAGAANACCTAAGATACAATTCACAAACCACATGAAACTCAAGGAAAAGGAAGATCAAAGTGTGAATACTTCGGTCCTTCTTAGAAGGGGGAACAAAATACCTATGGAAGGAGTTACAGAGGCAAAGTGTGTAGCAGAGTCTGAAGAAATGAACATACAGAGACTGCCCCACCTGGGGATCCATTCCATAAACAATCACCAAATCCAGACACTTGTGAATGCCAACAAGTGCTTGCTGACAGGAGCCTGATATAGCTGTCTCCTGAGAGGCTCTGCCAGTGCCTGACAAATATAGAAGTGTATGCTTATAGCCATCCATTGGACTAAGCACAGGGTCTACAGTGGAGGATCTAGATAAAGGACCAAGTAGCTGAAGGGGTTTGTAGCCCCATAGGAGGAACAACAATATTAACCAACCAGTATCCCCAGAGCTCCCAGGGATGAAACCACCAACCAAAGAGTATACATGGTAGGACTCATAGCTCCAGCTGCATATGTAGCAGAGGATGGCCTAGTCAGTTATCAATGGGAGGGGAGACCCTTGGTCCTGTGAAGGTTCTATGCCCCAGTGTGGGGAATGCCAGGGCCAGGAAATAGAAGTGGGTAGGTTTGTGAGCATGGGGAGGAGGGACGGTTAAGGGGGTTTTGGAGGGGAAATCAGGAAAGGGGATAACACTTGAAATGTAAACAAAGAAAATATCTAATAGAAAAGAATATGCCTCAAATCTTAAGAATATTGTTCAGATAGTCATAAGAATACTGCTCAAATCTTAAGAATACTGGTAAAATCTTAAGACTACTGTTCAAATGCTGGCCTTTTCCATTCAACACAGGTCTTGTTGGGCAGAATATATTAGCTATTCATCCTGCTGCCAAGAGGTCCTCTATCATGTAGATAAATATTGGCCTGTTGAACAACAGTCAGAGTGTTTGCTTTTCCATTAGCAATAAATATGATGGAAAGCATTCAAATAGAGTTTTTCTGAGTAAACACAAATCTTCATTTACTGGAGCAAATTTGTAGGATTATGAACACTACATTATTGGTAGTTTGCATGTGCTTCTGTACAAAACACCAGCATAGGTACACAATTCATATATCCACAGCTGTGCCTCTTGAGTTTTCCACATCTTCTTCAGCACTCTGCATGTCTGAAACATTTTCTTGTTTTCTCCTTTTTCATGGGCATATAGTAAAAGTGCACTGTAGGTTAACTCTGTAGCTGCTCAGTGCTGGTTGTCTTTTTCAGAGATGGACTCATGTTTTTGTTCTGAAGTCTTTGTATTTTTATTTTTTGATAGACCTTCTGTTGAATTTCTTCTGCATCTTCGGAGAAGATCAGTTGGAATTAAAAATGGGGAGATGGATAGTGATACGGCCAGTGTTGTAATCTAAAGGAGATGTCCCCACTAATCTCAGGTGTTTGAATACTTGGTCCCTAGTGGGTGGTTCTGTGTGAGCAGTTTAGAAGTTGTAGTATTAATTGGAGGAAGATGTCATTGTGGATGAACCTTTAGAGTTTAGCCTCTTATTACTGCTAGTTTGTTCTGGTTTCATGTTTCAGTTTGAGAAATGACCTCTATTTTTCAGCTTCCATCTCAGATGCTGTGTCTGTTGTCCGTGGCCATGCTGTCCCCAACATTATTAAACTCAAATAAATGCTTTTTTTCATAAGTTATGTTGGTCATGGTATTTTATCATAGCATTGGAAAAGTAATTACTATAGTAAGTGTTTTAATGCGCTTGCCTGGTATTTGATTCCTGGAGCCCATGTAACATTAGAAGGAGAGTACTGACTCTATAATAATGTCCTTTGATCTCTCCACTTGCTCTGTGGAGTGATCCTCCCATGATACAAAACACAATAACAATAATAATAGTAAATTGTAGATAGTTATTTGGATCTATTAACATTATTCTTTAATTTTCTACATTCTTTCTACCACCAGTACAACAAGAGTTTCAATGAGTGAAGCTAGTCCCTGGCTTGACATCACATAGGCAGAATCTCCCTACTTCAGTTTTTTTCTCAAGTGATTTCTATTAGTCTAGCTCTTATGTCTTCTCACAAATACTTAAGAATAACCACAGACAGACATAGTAATATAACCCGCCACGCATGGTCCTGGTAGCTATTAAGATCCCATGACTCCAGCTCAAACGTTGAGAGAAGCTGTTACATCTATATGTCACTTTGAGGAGAACTGACATTTTTACTACCTTCAGCCCTGTACTTGCTGAGCATGGTCTGATGCTTCATTATTCATATTTCATTTGGAAACTTTTCTCTTATCAGGTAGTTTTATTATTGTAGCTTTCAGCATTAAAGCTCTAGAAATGTTTGCTTTATACCTGACTACTGATGTTTATAAGCAATAAGATGGTATAATTTAAACTTAGAATCTGGATGTTCATCACAAGTTCATGGAACAACCTTTTTCATGTTTATAGTTTACATGCAACCATTTGAATTCCCTTGCTTTAGTTCTTTGTAGACCTCTTGGAATTATGTTACTTGCAAATAAGAATACACTTATGGATTATATTTCTCATTTGTTATTGTTGTTGTTGTTGTTGTTAATGTACTATTTAGAATTCCTAGTGTGATTTTGAAAATTCCTGGTGTGATTTAGAAAGAAAGAAAGAAAGAAAGAAAGAAAGAAAGAAAGAAAGAAAGGAAGGAAGGAAGGAAGGAAGGAAGGAAGGACGAGGAAGAAGGAAGGAAGGAAAGAGAGAGAGAGAGAGAGAGAGAGAGAGAGAGAGAGAGAGAGAGAGAGAGAGAAAGAAAGAAAGAAGGAAGGAAGGAAGGAAGGAAGGAAGGAAAACAAATGGGTAAGAATAAATCATTGGCTTCCCCTTATCTTTTTTTTCTTTTTTTATTAGATATTTTCTTTATTTACATTTCAAATGATATTCCAAAAGTTCCCTATACCCTCCCCCCGCCCTGCCCCCCTACCTGCCCAGTCCCACTTCTTAGCCCTGGCATTCCCCTGTACTGTGGCAAGACCTAGGGGCCTCTCTTCCCAATGATGGCCGAATAGGCCATCTTCTGCTACATATGCAGCTAGAGAAACGATCTCTGGGGGTACTGATTAGTTCATATTGTTGTTCCACCTATAGGGTTGCAGACCTCTTTAGCATCTTGGATTCTCTCTAGCTCCTCCATTGGGGGCCCTCTGTTCCATCCTATAGATGACTGTGAGCATCCACTTATGTATTTATTTGCCAGGCACTGGCATAGCCTGATACGAGGCCGCTATATCCTTTGAGCAAAATCTTGCTGGCATATGCAATAGTGTCTGGGTTTGGTGGCTGAAGATGGGATGGATCCCCGGGTAGGGTAGTCTCTGGATAGTCCATCCTTTTGTCTTAGCTCCAAACTTTGTCTCTGTAACTCCTTTCATGGGTATTTTGTTCCCTATTCTAAGGAGGAATGAAGTATCCACACGTTGGTCTTCCTTCTTCTTGGTTTTCTTGTGTTTTGTAAATTGTATCTTGGGTATTCTAAGTTTCTGGGCTAATATCCACTTATCACTGAGTGCATATCATGTGTGTTCTTTTGTGTTTGGGTTACCTCACTAAGGATGATATCCTCCAGATATGTCCAATTGCCCAAGAATTTCATAAATTAATTGTTTTTAATAGCTGAGTAGTACTCCATTGTGTAAATGTACCACATTTTCTGTATCCATCCCTCTATTGAGGGACATCTGGGTTCTTTCCAGCTTCTGAATACTATAAACAAGGCTGCTATGAACTTAGTGGAACATGTGTCCTTATTACCAGTTGGAACATCTTCTGGGTATATGCCCAGGAAAGGTATTGCTGGATCTTCCAGTAGTACTATGTCCAATTTTCTGAGGCACCACCAGACTGATTTCCAGAGTGGTTATACCAGCTTGCATTCCCACCAGCAATGGAGGAGTGTTCCTCTTTCTCCACATCCTCGCCAGCATCTGCTGTCACCTGAATTTTTGATCTTAGCCATTCTGACTGGTGTGAGATGGAATCTCAAGGTTGTTTTGATTTGCATTTCCCTGATGATTAAGGATGTTGAACATTTTTACAGGTGTTTCTCAACCATTCGATATTCCTCAGTTGAGAAATCTTTGTTTAGCTCTGTACCCCATTTTTTTAATGGGGTTATTTGAATTTCTGGAGTCCAGCTTCCTGAGCTCTTTGTATATATTGGATATTAGTCCTCTATCAGACTTAGGATTGGCCTTTCCCAATCTGTTGGTGGCCTTTTTGTCTTGTTGACAGTGTCTTTTGCCTTACAGAAGCTTTGCAATTTTATGAGGTCCCATTTGTCAATTCTTTACAGCACAAGCCATTGCTGTTCTCTTTAGGAATTATTCCCCCGTGCCCATATCTTCGAGGCTTTCCCCCTCTTTCTCCTCTGTAAGTTTCAGTGTCTCTGGTTTTATGTGGAGGTCTTTGATCCACTTAGACTTGTAGCTTCCCCTTATCTTAAAGAAGCATTCAGCCTTCTACTGTTACATCTAATAGTTATTTTGCGCATCCTGTAGAGATTGTTTGAGAAAGGTGTTCTATTTCTAATTTTGAAGTTTTGAAATCAATGTTTTAGTTTTGACAAATGAGTTTTATGCACCTGTTAGTTTAATTTTCCCCTATTACAATGATATATTATATTATTTTTCAAATATTGAAATAGTTTGGAAAAATAGGGACTCTCCCTATTTTATAATGGCATGTGATTCTTTTGAGATATTACTAAATTGTATTGATATTTTTTCTGATGTTTGTGTTTAAGTTCATGTGGGGTGTTGGTCGTAGATTTTGTCTATTTACCTTTTCCTTCTCTTTCTGTTTCTCTTATAATCTTTTGACACGTTTTGGTTATAGATCATGATTTCTTTTTAATGTTGGGACATTTGGTGTAGTGGCATGCAACAATAAATTGATATATGTTGGGGTCCTGTTAGATATGTTTCTGAACCATGTTCCAAGATTTCTTGCATATCATTAACTGATGTTTGAAGGTCCTGCTATTAAGGTCATGTTCTGCCATGTCTGGACAGCTCCCCTGAAAGAGGCATAAAATGGACAACTCCCTTTCCCATGGGACTTCCTCTTCTCTGCCTGACTTGGTCAGGGGAGTTCATCCCCCACATATTATACCTGAGGAATGCCATATAGTCTTTGGTGAAATTACAGGTTCAACTTACTTTCCTATCTGTCAAGTATCTGGAATGCCTCTCCATGCATATGAGTATCAGAACTTTAAGTCTCAGTCAATGAACATTTACCCCAAGAAGAGCCCCTTTCCAGTCTCCAAAGTTTATATAACCTATGTTCATCCCAGATAAAGTATTCAAGCTGTTTCAGTGAATATCATCTAAGAGAACTGTTTCACTGAATCCCATCTGAATCCCATCTGAATCCCAGAGCTGTAATGCTGAAATCTTCAAGGAAGACTTTCTCCCTCTCTTACTCTGTTACATCTGTTCTGGGCTCCACTTCATCCTCTCCAGGTGAGTAGCAGTGCCTGAACAGCCCGAGGGAAGAAGCAGAATGCAGAATCATAAACTATCAAATTAGAGGACTTCCTTAGCCCTTCTTTTAAAATTAGGTCTTTTGGTCTTTTAAACTCTCTTCATTGGATAATGTGGTGATTTCCCTTCATTCCCTCCCTGCATGTAGGATTGAGGGTGATGATTCTTTTCTCCCAGGATGGATGTGCCATTTCCTTTGGTCCCATTGATCTCTGGGAGCCTTTTCTTTCATTTGATTTGGTTTGGGTTGTAAGTTGGTGTGATTTTATGTGTCTGCTTTCAGCAATCATTTCTTAGTCTTCTGATATTTTCTATGATGTATTAGTATGGATTTTTTTGTGTATGTGTGTGTTTAGGGCTTACCAGGATTCTCAAACATATTAAAAACAAGAATCTTGAGAAGATTCATTTAGTTTGTTTTTGTCCTCACTATTTCTCTTTTTAGGACTTTAAGAAAACAATGTTAAAAATCTGATACAGTCTGAATAGCCTCAGCGTCTCCCCTCCCACTTAATATTTCTTTCTACTCAAATTGAGAAATTTCTAGATATTTTTTGTCATGAATTTAGTAATTTTTGGTTTTCCTCCCACCTTTATTCCCTCTATTCTGTTGCTGTGTCTAACTGCTGAAGTGGTGGTGGTGGTGGTGGTGGTAGTGGTGGTTTTGCTGTTGTTGTTTCTCATGATTTGTCTATGGTGGTCTGGAAGAGAAATGTTTCCAGTAGTCTTGGGCTTTGAATACTTAGTGCCCTGTTGCTGATGCTGGTTGTGGTAGGGTTTAGATGATGCAGCCTTAGTGGAGGAAATGTTGTTGGGGGAGTTTCATGATGAAAAGTTTCTATTTCCAGTTCGCTCTCTGTTCTGTGTATGTTCTGTGTTCTCTCTGTGTTCTGTGTTCTGTGTTCTCTCTGTTCTGTGTATGTGTGGTTGAGATGTGAGTACTCAACTTGCCATGGCTACCTTGTCTGCCAGCTGTGGCCATGTGTACTACCATTGTGAACTCTCCCTGTGAAATTGCAAGTCAGAACAAACTTGTATAATTTGCTTTTGGTCATAGCATTTTATTACAACAGTGGAAAGGTAGTAAATACACTGTTGTAGGTTCAGAAATTTGATGTGGTTTATTTTATATAATTTCTTTGCTGAGACTAACTCATTCCTGGGATTTTCTATTTTATTTTGTATCATGTTTTAAAAACATTTTAATTTCTCAATGAAATATCTATCATGATTATTTTCAAATATACCACATCTATATTTTGTTGATTATTTTAAAAATGAGTTTGAGTCTGCTTTTTAGTTATTTCCAACAAAATTGTGAAAATTTGCATTTATGTCAGAAGCTCTGGCCATGACTTCCATCTCCTACTTCATAATATTTTTTGTACTATGACTGCAGCAGGGTAGGTTCATCTTGGCCTCAAGATTGCTACATGATTTCTACACCTGGTTATAAGTACAGGTTGTATACTTCCATCTGATGCCTCTCCTTGTTATTAGCTGGAGATGATCATTTTGAACCACAGTAGGTCCACTCTAATTCTCTCTTGGGAGGCAAAGTTGGAGTGTCTCCTTATTGTCCCCCAAAACATTATATATTGCTGGCTGGGAGCAAGTTCCAGGCTTTCTCCTAGTTACCACCAGCATTTCTGTGCTGCTAGATCATGGGGTTGACAATTCTGGTTGTGAGTCATATGTGTGAGAGTGTCTGAGTGTTTCCTAGTTGCCATAAATGTAAGACTAGGCACTCACTTGTGTAATCCTCATTTGAATGAACATAGTATTTCTGGCAAGAATCGATGAATGAAACCATATCATTCTTCTGACACCTTAAGAGATAGTTTAAATTTATCACAAGCATTCAACAACCCACCTAAGGCACAAGGTGCTGTTAAGTAAGAGAATATTGAACTAAAAAATGCACGGCCATACCACGAAGGTTTCTCTTAGGACTCAGTCAGGATACTTGAGAAAGGGAGGAAATCATTAACCTGTATGATCCAAAAGAGCTTTTACTTTCTATTAGGGACATATCTCAGATGTGGAAAAAATGACCCACTGGTGATATTGCTAAAATAAACCCACAACAGGCAAGAAGTGCAGTTCCCTTCAAGGTTCATGCCCAGGACCCCTTGCCTTTTAGCAAATTGCTAGGTTTCCAGAATGATAGTGTTAATTTACTTCAAATTGACTTTCCAACCTGAATTCTTGAGAGTATTTCAATAGCATTCTAATAGTCAAGAAAATTTACCTCCTCTCTTTAGAAGTCATGCTTAGCCAAAAGTGCTTAACACTTATCATTTGAAGACAAACAGCCCATTAAATTCATGGACACACACACACACACACACACACACACACACACACACACCCCATAAGCAGATATGATTATGTAGAAACAGGATATTGACAAGATTTGGCAACATGGGAAGAAGAGAGCACAACACTCAGGAACGTTTCATACGATGCTCTGTAGGATCAGCTGATTTAAAAAAAAACAAAAAACAAACAAACAAACAAACAAAAAAGCAGAAGTAAAACACCCCGGTGAAGTCCTGAGAGAGTACATTGATGCTATCCAATAGACCATCAGTGATGAAATACAGTCAATGGGTTCCAGGTAGAGAAAAAAAAAAAAAAAAGACAAACGGTTCAATGTTGAAAACAAATAAAAGTATCACAATTTTGAGCCATTTATACTATGGGCAAACCCCTGAAATGAGAAGCACCCATAGTCCTGTAAGTCTTCATGACTGACTGTACACTAAGCAAAACTCCAGTTCTTACCCATGACTTTCTTTGTTTTGTTTTGTTTTGTTTTACATGAAAGGGTATTTTTATTATTTTTCTATATATCATCTTAATGAACACACCATGTATATTTTCTCAGGTGGCAAATAAGATACAAAGCAAAATTTCCTAACGCTCAGAGAATCAAGAGTAGTCACCTGTCATTGGGAGGATTCAGTTTCTTGGCATGTCTGTGATACTGTCCGTGCAAGTACCAGTAATGTTTTGCAGTGAAGAACACTGCTTAGTTGTTCTATTGTGGGCCCTTGCTCAAGCCCTTTGTATTTTCCTTCTAATACGGTTTTCAGCACCTGCTTGTGTGTTTCTTCCTTATTATGCAGATGATCTGGTTGAGGGCTAGGTTTGGTATGTTTGTAAGAGATGTCCACAGAAGCATAGTAGCACACTATTGCCCAGCCATCAGATGTCAAACCTTGCAATTATAGTCAGTTGGAAGAGAAGAATATGTAATTTTGTGACAAGCACTAGATAAAGCTTCATTTTGGATTGGAAATAAATGCTTCCAGATAGCTATGTTTGATATTGCCCATTTTACTGCCACCACTGTGACCCTTCACCAGTGATTTGAAAAATGATATTGTGAAATGAGACTGCCTCTAAAACCTGTTGCTAGACACATCTCTCCTGTCTGTGTCTGTCTGTCAATACTTGCTGACTCCATGCACACCTGCAGGAACCCCTGATTCCCAAGGATTGAGAGGGGCTGACTGGGCCTGGTCCATGGCAACATGTATACATAAATTTGCAATCTCTAGAGAAAGAAAAATTGGCATGGAAAGACATTGTTAACATTATGACTTATGTATGCATTGTGACTTGTAGATATCTGTCAGAATTCAAAAGCTCAGGAAATACAGTACCAATATTATTCTAGGATATACTCATGCTACCAGTACAAGAATGACATTTGGAGAATTCAATGACAGGGTAGATATGATTGATAGCACTGAAATACTTAAATATTAATTAAACCAAAGTGTCATAAGCAGGGTTTAGAAGTAGATCATGATCCATAAGTAGATATTGAAGAAAGAAAACATATACTGTAAATAGTAAGTTGGCTTCAGTATTTTTCTGTTTATTTTTGTATGGATGACCTGTCTATTGGTAAGAGTGGCACACCAGTGTCAATCACTATCAGTTTGTGAGAGACAATAAGTGATATTAGCAGGAATAATAGTTCTTTTACAGACTTCAGTGCCCCTGGGTTTGGTGCACAGATTTTGAGAATTACAACATCTTCATGATGGATCTAAATCTTTCCCTGTGTCTTCTAATTAGTTTTGCTTTGAAGTCTATTTTGTAAGATATGAAAATGGCTAGACCAGCTTGTTTCTTAGGTCCATTTACTTGCAATATATTTTTTTTTCATCTTTTTACACTGAAATATAAATGAGCAATCTTTGTTGATTGCTGTAATTTTGTTGATGTTATTGATGATGGTGGTGGTGGTGGTGGTGGTGTGTGTGTGTGTGTATACCTATGTGTCTGTGAGTCTCTGTGTGTTTCCCTCTGTTAATTTGCTGGGCTGATTATTTATTCCTTGTGTTTCCTTTGGTGTTAATCATTTTATGCTGGAGTTTTTTCTAGCACCTTCGGTAATGATAGCTTTGTTGAGAGATACTGTATTAATTTGATTTTATTATGGAATATAAGAAATGTCATGATTATATCTTACATTGTGATTGAAATTTTTGTAGGGAATTATAGTTCCTTTCATGTCTTGTGTGCATATTAAATGATTTTAGCACTGGGGTACTTAGAATGCATTTTCCTAAATTCTATTTCCCTGTGCCTTTCACATTAGCTTTGGACTTCACTGACTCTTGGATGTCCACATGTAGAAGAATGCAAATAAATCCATACTTATTACCCTGCACAAGCTTAACTCTAAATGCATAAAAGCCCTTAATATAAAAGTAGATATACTGAAACTAATAGAAAGAAAGTGGGAAAATAGCCTTGCACATTAGCACAGGAGAAAACTTTCTAAACAGAACTCTGTTAGCACAGATTCTAAGATCAACATTTAATCAATTGGACCTCATGCAAGTTTCTACATGGTAAAGGATAACTTCAGATAGATTGGAAGCCTGCTGAATGGGAAATGATTGTTAGCAACTATACATCTGATAGAGGGCTAATATTCAAAATATATATAAAGAAACTTAAAAAAAACTCTAACTATCAAGAAAACTAATAACCAAATTTAAAAATATGGAACAGGCCTCAAAAGAGAAAACTCAAGTGACTAAGAAACACTTAAAGTAAAGTTCTACATCCTTAGCAGACACAGAATTTCAAATTAAAACTACTTTGAGATTTCATCTTACATACATCATAATAGCTAAGGATAATGAATCAGTGGCAGGTCATACTGGCAAGGTTATAGAATAAGGGGAAACATCATTCATTGGTAGTGGGAAGACAAACTTGTACATACACTAAAGAAATCAGTGTGGCTGTATCTCAGAAAGTTGGGAATCAATCTAGCTAAAATACAGCTGTACCACTGAGCATATACTCAAAGAACACTTCATTCTGCACTTGCTAAACCATGTTCATGGATGCTCAATAGCCAGAAATTGGAAACAACTTAGATGTCCCTCAACAGAAGAATAGATAAAGAAAATGTAGTATATTTACATAATGAAGTATTAGCTGTTCAAAAGTGAAATCTTATGTTTTCAGCTGTAAGCCTAGCCTTTAACAGCTGAGCTGTCTCCTCAGCCAGGAGAGAGCTCACTTCTGATATTGCCTTGAGGTCCAGGACTCAGAGGCTGGGTAGCCCAGAAATCTAGGACAAAACAAATCATGACGAGCCAAAAAAATATTCTTAATGGTATTCCACTATACTCATAGATTGGGGCCTAGACCAATTGTCATCAGAGAGGCTTCAGATGGAAATAGATCCAGACCCAATCACTGGGTGAGCCTCAAAAAGTCCTTTGAAAGAGACAGGTAAAGTATTATAAGAAACAACAAATGCAATGGCATCTTCGGATGTTCCTTGTCTCAAAATGTTGTCTTATCTCATTTTTATTTTTGTTTTTAATTTTACTTTATACAGTATGATATTCTCTTTATTCTCATATATTCTTTTTTTACCTTACAGGTTCTTTGTGTATATATTATGGGTTCCATTTTAGAGTTTTTAATGTGATTTCTGAGTGTATAGAGTGAGTCTCTGAATCTATATTTCTTTCTTATGCCTTCTCTTGGGCTGTTTTCCTTCTTTTTGATTGTTTTGTACAATTTATCTATGTAAGTTTATATTATATATTATAATTATATTATATTATATTCCCTCAGAATCATGCTTGTTTTCTAATGAGAGACAGAAAGGAAGTGGATCCAGATAGGAGGGGAAATAAGGAGGGACTGGGAGGAGTAGTGGGAGGGGAATCATAATTAGAATGCATTATGTGTGAAAAAGTCTATTTTCAATAAGAGGAAGAAAAGAATAATTTGGTAATGATCTCTGAGTCTTGAATTTCTGGTCAACAAATTTATCAGGAAGTACAATGAGTATGCTGGTGGAAGGCAGCTATAATAGCCTATCTTTCTGTTATAGGTGGGAAATTGGTGGTATTTTATATGATACTAAAAATTAGTGCAATTTGGATTCACCTATTTTAAAATAACGGTGTGATACTAATAAAGCTTAGTTTTTTTCTTAATATTTGAAAAGGAAATAGTCCATCTAAGATCAAAACAAAGCTAAGCTAAGTGAAATTCTATTTACAAGATGTAAGGTTAATGGTGGCAAGTGGTGTCTGCGGAGGTAAGATGGTTAGAGTCTTTTTGCAGAGGTCAGTTGTACTGATAGTGTGGGAAGATGTAGAGGCCATCTAGTGCAATACATAAAACAAACATCCAAGACTCAGTGAAGTCCAAAGCTAATGTGAAAGGCACAGGGAAATAGATCTCAGGAAAATGTATTCTACGTTCCCCAGTGTTAAAAGCATTTAATATGCACACAGGACATGAAAAGAAACATTGAAAAGGACAAAGCAAGTCATTTGTGATGCTGGTAAAAGTGCAACCAATAATCCAAATAAAATGTTAAACCTCTAATGAGAACTATGTTACAACTGTTATATTTAAAAGCCCTTTTAATGTAGATAAGACACAAGAACCTTGATCATCAATTTAATAAATCCTCACTCGCTTCGATAAAACAAAGCCTACAGCAAACACTGACAACAAATGCAGAAAGAAGAAAGAAAGAAATCTCCAAATCAACTGAAAACTATTCTTGATTTTTAAAATGAATACTTTAAGGTCTAAATTAATGATTGATACATTTTATTGATATTTTTAAAATAAGAATGTTTGGGAAAGCTTTTGTTCCTATTGATAAGGACAATCTTAATACTAGATTAGGCATGGTGATATAGAAAAATGCCTTAATTATAGATAATATAGTTAAATGACTTAATTTATTCTTTGTTTTTATGACAAAATATCTGAACCCAGGCAAGTTATGAAGAATGGAAGTTCACTGAATTCACATTTCTCTAGGCTGCAGGTCCAGGAGCATGCTTCCAGCTTCTGCCCAGCATCTCCTGTAGACCCTGCTCAATCACCAGCATGGTGAGGGCAGCTCTTGAGGCAGTGGGCCCAAACTCCCCTTGATACAAAGTCACCACCTTGCTAAAACACCATTCTGTAAGTGTATTAGACCATTTATAAGGGTGTAGCTTGTGATCCAGTCACCCCTGAAGACCTCATCTCCAGTTAACTTTAACACACAGCCTTGGGTTTATATTTCCAATGTGTGAATTTTAGGGATATTCACATCACATTACTCTCTAGGCTGTTCTTTAAGAATTATGAGAAAATAAGAATGCATTTTCATTTCTGAGGTATAAAAATTTTATGTTAATATAATAGTGTAATAATGTTTCGCTATTGCTATTTATATTATCCAGGAGGTGGACATATCTTACTAAGTATTCTATCAAAAATTTTCACCAAGTCAAAGGTGCAGAAGGATTTATACCTTTCCTTTTGTAATTTAAGTAAATGCTATGTTTTCAAAGCCTAGCCATATAGATTTACTAAGTGAGAAAGAACTGATTGTCAGAGGGACTCCAAGGGATAGATACCCAGAATGCAACCGTTTTGATATAATTTGTGGATATGCATTTATTTGAGTGTGGAAGCAAAGTTTCTAAATGATCATTGTGATTATAAGCTTCGGAATGAATTCAATTTAAATTCGATTGCATCTCTTTTCATTTTAGGGAAATGTGTATGTAAACATTACTCTATAAAAAAACTGGCAGTGGTGTGTTTATAATGAAAATAATTCATTATATTTATTGAAACCGTATCTTCTGTAGCAGCAGCATCCTTACAGAGAGGATGGGAGATGGTACTCATTAGATGCTTTTCTTCATTTGTGAGCCAGGCAGTAGATTAGTTTTATCCAATTGCCATCTGCCATCCACTTTGTATACAGTATGCCTGAAGAACTCACTCCATAGAAGGGTCTAGAAGATAAAGGTAACCATATTGTATTTATATTTGTAAATACTGTATACACTAAATTACAAATATTTATGTGCCGTTAAGGTCTGGATAAATGATATACAGAGTGGAAACAAACACATCTCTTGTGCTTAAAGCTAGGGTTTGAGGATAAGGTTTAGCTAGAAGTATGCTTCCTTTATATGTATGTTGTGATTGTCAACTGTATGAATGCATTTCTGTGATTTCTTTTCATACTCCCTTGCTCAACACTGCTCATTTGGAAAGCAATAAGGAAGAATTTCCACATACTTGCATTGACATATTTGGAGGCACTGATCCCATGGCTGGATTAGGAAAAACATAAAATATTTTAATATTGAAATAAGTAAATGCTTATTAAAACATGATATCACATGGTAAGTAGATCAGTAGCATATCAATAGAGGGCCACACATTGCAAAGAAGAGTTGCATTGTTATTCATACTCAGAAATGTTAGCATTCAGCATAAAATATAAGCTATGTATTAATATGACTTTAAAAAAAGGAAATAGCTATAGTCTAAACATTCTGATATAGCCAGAAATAATGAATATATATATATATATATATATATATATGGATATATGAAGAAGACTGTAAAATTTGTATTTTGTTTGAAATAGAGAACTCATCCATTTTGATATTTTGAAAGTAGAAATCTAACCATTACTTATTAATCAATGGGTTGGCCTTGATGTTTTCGGAAACAGGAATCAAGCAAATATGACAGATCTATTAGAACCTGGCAGATTATACACTGCTGTTCCAATATGACAAAAAGTTGTGTGAGGTGCCTGCGTGGGGGTGGAGAGGGAAAAAAAAGTTGTGTGAGCATGCAAGCACATGCAAGTGAGTGTGGTGTGTTCAGGCAACATGACACCCAAGGAAATAAGAGGAAATGAACCAGAAACTCCACATTTGCTGGCACATATGTAATGTCACCATCTGAGAATCATATGACATGTCATTTCAGGCACGTCAAACTTGACCGTGTTGAGCTTGGGTTTTATCAGTTTCCAACATGATTATTGGTACAATTCAATGGGTTCCTTTCCTAGAGATTCAAATCCAAACACTTTGAAACCATCTCCAAACAGTGCATGTATTCACAGATTGAAACACTCATGGCCACGTTTTAACATCTCTCTTTCCATGTCTCTACTGTAATTGATCTATTGTACATACAGATAAATTACACTGAATACGGTAGAAATAGTAGCAATGTTTTGTGTGGCAACACTGGCTTTTGCCCTATTTAATTGGTAAATGGTCATTTACTGATGGTAATTGCCATGTTCTGTCACAAGCCAAAAATATGTTTTCAGACGCACCTTCAATGCATCTACTAAGACAGGGAGGATGACCACAGCCTGCCTTCTGAGCTGAGTAAGGGAGGCTATCTTGGCATGCTGCATACTTTATACAAGTAGAAAAGGTTGGTAAATTCAGTTTTCATTAACTTAGGGAGTAAGTTAGTATGTCCCCATAGCTATACTATCACTTACATGGCTCAAACTCAAATGAACGTTTTTTAGTGATAATTTCATCTTAGGCACTGTTGTCATTGTTAATATGTCTCGTGTATTTCATTCCCCCACTGTACAGTCTTGTGTATGGCACCAAATATGAGTTGTGAGCTATAATCCTGATTCACTCATGCCTATGATGCACACTCCAAGTTCTAGACTTCATATCATTCTTACATACCTTACAGGATCATTCACATTTTCTTTTCATTCCTTTAGGGATCCAAAATACTTCTACAAACAAAGGTCCTCTAAGTGCGTGCTCAAATGGCATCAGTAACTATGATTTATGGCATGCTATAACTGTATGTTTTGCATTGCTGTTTTGCCAAAGCCTTAGCTCAAAGCTGTGAGACCAACTCCTGTCAAAGAGGGTGATGCCAATGTTGCACTTTGGAGAACTTTTCCTGCCAACCGCTTTCTGTGAAAAACCACTACCCACATGTAGAAGTCAAATGGAAAGCTGAGAACAAAATACAACTCTCACTTCTAGTCCCATTACACAAGGGACTTAAGGAAGTCTTTTTAGTTGTTGTGTAGGGTACTTGGCACGGGAAAACACAAAAGGATGAAATTAGCCACGAGAATCTATACACTGCAAAAAATGTGTCTTATGAATGTTGATAAAGAACATTTTATACATACATGACAATGTTCTGGATTACTTTATCTATTGTAGAATGCTTTATGTGATGTGCAGATCATCTATCTTTCTGTTATTTCTATCACCTAATCCTTTACTTAGATTTCAGCAATCATTTGTGAAAAAAGTACAAAAATATATAACTTCATCTGTTAAATATATTTATAGCATAAAGTTTGGATGAATGACTTTAAAGCAAAAATTTAAGCTAATTTTAAATGGAATTTTCAACTGATAATAATTCTGAAATAGATGGGCGTGTTGGTGCATGCCTTTAATCCCAGCACTTGTGAGGCAGAGGCAGGCAGATTTCTGAGTTCGAGGCCAGCCTGGTCTACAAAGTGAGTTCCAGGACAGCCAGGGCTATGCAGAGAAACCCTTTCTCAAAAAAACAACAACAATAATAATAATAATTCAAAAATAATGCAAATTTTCTTAAATCTAAAATAGAATACAAGGACATGGTGAGCATCATTTAACTTGGAGACAACTAGACAAGGGTGGCAGACAACTCTGTGACTATGCCAATTGGATTCTACTTGAGATTTTGCCTTCTATCCCTCATACCACTCATTTAAATGTTGGACACTGGTATTTATTTCCTTGAGAGCATTTTTGGTCCTTTTTCTAATAGTTAACATACCTGACTGCTTTTATTGTTGTAATTTAGTCAACAATTGACAGAGTTCTTATTTAAATATTATAGTGTATGCAAGTATCAAAACATCTAAAAATGGCATGACAAGAATGCTCATGTGGTAAGGCTGTTGCTCCCAAGCCTCGGGACCTGAGTTCAGTCTGCAAAACTCTCATTGTAAAAGGAGAAAATTGATTTGGGAGGTTACCTTTTCACTTCCACATATGCACTGTGGCACGTATATACCTACACAGACAAAATAAAATGCAATGAACAAAATCATGGCGCTCCAATTATGTATAATTTTCATGTTTCATGTGCTAATTAGAATACATTTTAATAAAAATTAAAAGTCCAGCTTAATGTTTTTAAAGTTGGTATTCTGTTGATGGTGAAACAAAAGACCAAAACAAAACCTCATACTACAGATGTAGTTGATGAGAATATAGGATTGTTTTTCAAAATACAAGTATCCTCTGACCTGGCATAACTGACCCATATGGTACTAGATAAGGTGAGAAACAACCTTGTGTGTGTGTGTGTGTGTGTGTGTGTGTGTGTTTCCTAAAGTAAAAAAATCTGTCTCCTTTACTGTATAATAATAAGGTCAATGAGATGTTTCTTCCTTTAGAGTAGCATTAGACTAAATGATGGACTTATGAATAGAGGACCATTATGCTAGGCTCTGTAGTGTCTGGAGTGCTATAGTACACAGGGATAAGCTAATATGAAAAATTTTGGTTATTCTTTGAACCTTATTTCTAGTGGATTCTAGAACCCACGAACTGCTCATATTAGATCTAAATTTTTGCATTGCTGCCTAACTCAACTGGAAAAGAATATGAGTTAGAGCTGAGATTTTTTATGTTTGTCTGAACTGAGATTTTATGTTAGTATGAAATAGTCAGCATAAGAAATAACATCCAGTGTCAGTCAAATATAACAAAGTTCCACAGTGATAGTGTGACTCATTGCATGTCAGGATCTATTAGGAACCAAGTAACCACACCTAATACCCTGGCCCTCCTCAGGTCCTCGAAGTGCAGGTCCTTTCTGTCATGTTAAAGCTCCCTGTTGTAAATTAGTGTGCCTCAATAATGAGGTCTGCTAATCTAGGTGGGAGTTTTGTACTACCTTTGAGGAAGGGTGTCATTCCAAGTGAGAGAAGCTACAACATTACTTCTTGAGAAGTTTTACCTCAAATTTAAGCACTATAAGGGCTAAAGTTAACCTGTAAGTCTCACTTATTAAAAATTAAATAACTTCCTGGAATGCTGGGGGGCTGTGGTTTTTGTGAGATAACAAGCCACAGATTTTTACTTCAATGAATAAGATTGGTTACCCCAAATGCATGTATTTTGATCATACATAGACAGGAGATATATGTAGGCAGGAAGGATGTCAGAATAGATGCTTGTCTCTATTTCCCCACTGAATAAAGGTAGAAAGTATTTGAACTTGGGAGGTTGCCTTTATAGGTACGTGCCTATAAAACTCAAAGCCATTCTCTGGCAATCCTAGGCATGGACCTGGCCAGTGTCCAACTTCCCGGCCTGCTGCAGATGAGCCTCAACTGGGTCTCCGATCTGCTTGAAACAGGGTTCTGTTTACAGGTGAGCAAGGAGTCTGCAAGAAATGAATGACAAATATGAACACAAGGGAGTGCTATATCTGGATGTAATTTTGTCAATGTTAGCATCAGTTTTATATAATACAGAAAACAAAGGA
This sequence comes from Mus pahari, assembly GCF_900095145.1. Taxonomy (NCBI): domain Eukaryota; kingdom Metazoa; phylum Chordata; class Mammalia; order Rodentia; family Muridae; genus Mus; species Mus pahari. The sequence goes on along the minus strand of NC_034593.1, from coordinate 14,293,219 downwards.
GTGGGGTGTCACAGCAGGTAAGGTACATTGAAGTATCTGACACAGAACAGAGGGATGACTTCAAAGGACTGGCAGGAACCAGGCAGTGTTTACAGTAAAGATAAAACAGCCCTGCCTAGAGTCAGCTAAGGACAGGTAGGGATTTCACACCCTAGTCACAATTTATGCTACTCCTTTGAGCCTTGTGAAAGCTAGCACCAGGGGGATTCTGCTCTAGCAGACCTTATCATGAATAATGCAATACCACAACCACCCCCTTTTTCCTAGGCCTTGGTAAATTCTTGTATATGAGAATAACTTGGCTGTTCTTTTAAGTATCTGTAGGGAATCTCCATTTGTCAGAAGAAGAATTCACCAAGTTTCTTCTACTATGTAATGTAGTTTCCAATACCTGACTATAATGAAGATTCTAAGTATACTTTGCTAAGCTTGCCATGAGAGTTCTAACTCTTATCCAGTAAAATACTGTAAGAAAGCATGCGAGACCCTCCACAATATCGCAGGGACAAATCTGGGCCATTCTAGCTATGGGAATGCCAAGGTTCCAGGAGGCTAAATTTCTTTGAAACTCTTTGCCTCGGGACTGCTTTCAGGCTTTCCAGTCCTGTCATACCAGTCACCACTGGAGTGGATGTAGCACTGGCCACATTAAATAAAGCTTGCTTTAATAAGATAATTGTGGAACTGGTCTTTTCCCCACTAGTCTCAGGTATAACAGCACAAGCTTTGAGGTTTCCATTAGCTCCTACAGGTGAGTTTCAGCAATTGGAAGAATTTGAGGCAAATAGACTTTTAATCAAGTTATTTATTTTTGTAGAGAATATGCCTATCTGTAGTTACAGTGCTTCAAGTTGCACACATTTCCATGTTAACGGGAATTCGTTACTTGGCTTGCTGAATTACATAGAGAAATATGGCAGAGAAAGTCTGATACTTTATTCTTACTTTAGATGGCATCCCTATCTGCCCATTCCCCAATCCTTTCTGGCAAGACAATGTTCTGTTTCTATAATTCGGGACATTTATAGATTCATTCCATCTTCTTCTTAGCTGTATATAATAACTGAGTTACGTAGCTTTGTTTTGTCAGCTTTCTATCATATGACAGAAAGAACTTGTGGAAAGCTTACTTTGGCTCATTGTTTCGGGGGAGTCTTAGCCCAGAGAGTCTGGGAAGGCCTGGTGGAGCTCTTGGTAACAGCAGCCTATGACTGAGGTGCATCTTAATACCACAGGTCAGTGAGCAAAGAGAGTTAGACTGACCAAGGGGTGGATATAGTCTTGACAAGTTTACTTCTGTGACCTTCCTTCTACCAGCAAGGCCCCATCTCTTAAAAGTTTCCAAGCATGCCACAAGCTGAGAAATAAGCATCCAAATCAGGAGAGTGGGGAGTCATTTTAGACTCAAACCTGAGCACCTTTCTCTGGGTAGGCCCAAGGGCTTTATTTACTCTTTCTTGTGGGCAAACTGCCCCCAATTAATGAATCTCTTCCCACTTACCTCAGTCTAAGCAAAACACACACATCTTGACTCTTCGCTGACTATAGCTGGCCTGTCTCTATAACAAATGGCTTTCATAGCCTTCCCTTCAAAAAGATGAGTTTTGTGAGTGAACCCACCTACAAATCAGAAAGACCAGAAAGATATCATTTGAAAGAACACCATATTGCAGGAAGAACCTGCATTTGAAAAAGCTGTCTTTAGAGAATCTGAGTGGAATGTATCAAATAGCTGAATGATGCCTATCCAGAAAGATGCATGAGGAAAAAGAAAGAGCACAAACTCAGGCCTCATCAGTGGAGCTGTGAGTAACCAACAGACAAGGAAACGTTGGTCTATCAACAGGCAGGGCAGACCTCCTTTGATTAAAAGACACTTACAGGAAGATAACAAATCAAGCCCTTTTAGCCATCTTGGATCTTTTCCTGAGGTGAGTTGGGGACAGGGGTGCAGCTGCAGAGTCGGAGTCATTCACATAAGGGAATTCATTTTCAGTGGCCTGTGGATGGCTTGTAGTCAAAGCAGATTTCCATGCAAGAATGATCTATGGGCCAGGCATTCCACCCCCTTTGCTCACACAAAGACTGATTGCATGGCCCACAGCTGGATCCAGATTCCTGTTTAATTAAATGCGAGCCCTCATTCTGTTGCATTACATCAAAGAGGGGGAAGGTGACTCAGAGGTGAAATGGCTAATGTAAATCTTCAACCCCTAAAGGATTGAATGGAGAATGGATAACAAATCTAGTTTTATGCAGTGGTTGTTTGGAAGTAAAGAGTATAAATATAATTGAGACATCTGTGACTCTTCCTTTTCCCACCAAGATCAGCCTTCAGAGAGATATTTTCTGTAACAGATGTTTGGTAGAATAGACCTAAATAAGTAAGCACATACATACATACATACATCTCCCTATGAAGTAGTTCATCAAGAAAAGTCTTGTGAATGGCATCACAGGGCAAATAATGGTCTCAGCTGTAGGAGGTTTAGGTAAAAACAGGATTAAATAATTCTGCTTACATAGTTTAATGCTTTAGGGCCTCAGAATGTTTAGTATTATCGTTGTTATTTGAAACCTAAGTATATATTAAAATTAATACTTGAATAGATGGATGTATGCACAAATTCACACAAAAGATTTTAAAAGTCAATTTTATTCTTTTACAGTAAGGGACACTTGTGTGCCACTTATCAAAATTTCCTGTAACATGGAAGGAATTACATAGACAAAGTTTGGAGCAGAGACTGAAGGAATGTCCATCCATGAACTGCCCCACCTGGGGATCCATCCCATAAACCACCACCAAACCCAGACACTATTGCGGATGCCATGTGCATTTTAAATAGAAATGATTATAAGTATGATTTTCATATTAATTATCTTTCCACTGTCTAGTTAATCAAGTGCTACCCAAGACATGGCTTAGAGAAAACTTTGGGATGGACATATTTTATGAAGAGATTCTCTATCCCTTCACTTTCCATACTATGTCTTAAACATTTGTTCACTCCCCCCTCTCAGCACTGGGAGCTGATATGGCTTGACCTCTCCAGGTCTGGTGTATTCTGCCACTGATTGTGACTTTTATGTGCATCAGTCCTACAGTGTTTGGAAGATACACTTTCCATAGAGTCAATCATCACCTCTGGGTCTTACCATTTGTCTGCTTGTTCTGCATAAATTCCCTGTCATTTGAGGGGAAGGGTTTGACAAAATAGTTCCCAATTACTGCAAGGAGGTTCTTTGTTGAGGGCTGAACAAGGCATTGATCTATGGCTACATATGTAATGAGTAGTAATTTTACTGCTATGTTCTTTCAGTTCTTTAAATCAATAGTATTAGGTTTGTTTCCATTCCCTGCCTCCCCTAGACCATAACCTTTCTAGTCTTATGTTCTTGGCTACTTTATCAGTGCCAGAGATAGGTTCTATCTCATGAAGCATACTATAACTTCAGTAATAAGTGGTTGGTTACTCACATACATTTATGCCACTATTGCACAATTATATATTACTGGTAGGTCATTTTTATAGTCCACATGGCTTGTAGCTGGGAAATATTAATGATCATCTTTCTCCTCTAGTCACATGTACTTTCTATTACCATGAATACTACTCAGTAGGGAGAAAGTAGATTGCTTTTGGTAGGGTGACAATTTTCACAATATTAGTCTTACTGGTGGATAAGCATGAGAGATTTCTCAGTCTTCTGGTATCGTCTTCAATTTTTAATATTTTTATATATGCAAGTCTTTTGCTTGCTTGTTTAGTGTTTTTCCAAGGTATTATAATTATATTAAGGTTATTATAAATTATACTGTTTTCATGATGTATTTCTTAGTCTGCCATTTGTGTATAGAACAACTACTGAGTGTACTATATGGAACAGGTATGGAAACAGTGGAAAACCTTCTTTGGTTCTTGATTTTAGTGAAAGTGTTTTGAGTTTGTCTTTACTTAGTTTGGTGCTCTCTCTGGGATTGTAACTTGATAGACACCTCCTTCTTTAGGTTGGAAATTTTTTTTCTAGGATTTGCAAACTTTCTAGTCTTGCAAACTTTATATGCCCCAGTACAGGGGAACACCAGGGCCAAGAAGGGGGAGTGGGTGGGCAGGGGAGTGCGGGGGTGGGGGGAGGCTATAGAAGACTTTGGGGATAGCATTTAAAATGTAAATGAAGTAAATACCTAATAAAGATTGGAAAAAAATATTTCCAGTGACTTTGCCCTGGGTTTCCTCTCTTTTCTCTATTCCTATTATTCATAGTTTTTGTCTCTTCATGGTGTCTCAGCTTTCTTGAATGTTTTATACCAGGCTATTTTTTGTATTTAAGATTTTATTTAGCTGAGGTATACATTTCTTCAATAACTGAGAGTCTCTCTTCTATCTCTTGTTACCCATTAGTGAGGCTTGTCTCTATGGAGCTAGGATGTGTGTGTGTGTGTGTGTGTGTGTGTGTGTGTGTGTGTGTGTATCTTTTTCATTTCTAGTTTTATTTAAGTTTGGGGTTTTGTTTTGTTTTTTGTGATTCTATCCCTATGTCTAGGATTGTTTTTATTTAGTTCACTCAATTGTGCTTTTACATACTTCATTAAAGGATTTATTCATATCCACTTTTAGGTTCTTGAACATATTCATAAATTGCTATTTTGAAGTCCTTGCCTTATGATCCAGGTATTTTGTATTTCTCAGGGTTTACTATACTAGAGTACTAACTTCTGGTTGAAGAAGATTGTCTTGTCTGTTTATGTTTGTATCACTGGTTCTAGGCATCTGGAATATATGATGTTTGAGGTATTTGTTGGTATTGATATCTGGTCTTGTCTTTATTGAGTGGGCATTGTATTCTTTGGTTGCAGTTGCCATCTCTGGTTCTTAGGGCAAGTGCTCTAGAGTTTCTGGTGGATAAAGCTGCTGCAGGTCAGTGCAAGACAGAAAAGAAAACAAACAAACAAACAAGATAAAATCATTCAAACTGCGTGTTTCCACATGAATTTCTACTACAAATAATTACCAATTATTCCCAGTAGCCAACTATGTAGTATAGTACAGTTATTTTACTTCCATACTAGTCACCCATACAAATGTAGAAATAATTTTTGATTTATGACCTGATGTTTATCTGTTGCTTCAGAAACTTGCTTCTGGAATTTTCATTCTTAAAACTAAGACTATTGATGTCTCCCAGGAGGCCTGCAGTAACCAGGGACACAGGAGAAACTCCCACCCTACTACCCACACTATCTGGAACACCCACAGCGTCTCTAGCTGATGTAGGACCTTCCCCTAGCTCTGTCCAAGCTCCATCTCCCTTCTGGTCTGCTTCTTCACTCAGTCCAGATCAGCAGCCTGATACTCTCCTACTCCTTACAGCCTGCCTGTCTCTCAGGAGGTCTGCAGTAACCAGGGACACAGGAGGTCTGCCATAGCCAGGGGCACAGTCCTTCTGGTCTGCATCTCCATCTGCATCTGGGGCAAATTCTGACCCTGGAACCAAAAGTCTGCCTGCCTCCCAGGAGATTTGCCCTAACAAGGAACTCAGGAGGTCTTCCCTAACCAGGGACATAGAAGACCTGCTCTAACCAGAGATATAGGGGTCCCCCTCCCCCAACCAGATATAGCACTGCTTGCTTCCCAGAAGACTGTCTTTAAGCCAGGTCACAGAGCTCTAGCTGCCTCCAAGGAGGCAGGGTTCAGTCAGAGACACTCAGGCCAGTAAACCCCAGAGATAACAAGCACAAGAACATAAGTCATTAGCAACAGAAGCCAGTGCAATTTGACATTATCAGAACGCAGTTCTTCCGCAACAAGCCCTGGATATCCTAACACTGTTGAAAAGCAAGATTCTGCCATAAAATTCTATTTCATGAAGATCATAGAAGCCTTTAAGGAGGATGTAAATGTCTCCCTTAAGGATATACAGGTAAACAAGTAAAGTCCTTAAAGAGGAAACAAATAAATCTCTTAAAGAAATACAAGAAAAAAAATCAAGCAGGTGAAGACATTGAACAAAACAATCCAAGACTTAAAAATGGAAATATAAACAATAAAGAAAACACAAGTGGAGGCAACTCTGGAGATGGACAATTTAGGAAACAGATCAGAGATGACAGATAAAAAAGACCACCTCAGAATTCAAGTGATTGAAGAGAGAATCTTAGGCATAGAAGATACCATAGATGATATTGACACAACAGTCAAAGAAAATACAAAGTGTAAAAAACTTCCTAACCCAAAACATCCAGGAAATCCAGGACACAATGAAGAGGCCAAACCTAAGAATAATAGGAATAGTAGAGGATAAAGATTCCTAGCTCAGGGCTGGTGAGATGGCTCAGCGGGTAAGAGCACTGGCTGCTCTTCCAAAGGTCCTGAGTTCAAATCCCAGCAACCACATGGTGGCTCACAGCCATCCGTAATGAGATCTGACTCCTCTTCTGGAGTGACTGAGGACAGCTACAGTGTACTTACATATAATAAATAAATAAATAAATCTCAAAAAAAAAAAAAAAAAAAAAAGATTCCTAGCTCAAAGGGCCAGAAAACATCTTCAACAAAGTCATAGAAGAAAACTTCTCTAACCTAAAGAAAGAGATGGCCATAAATACACAAGAAGCCTACAGACCACCAAATAGATTGAAGCAGAAATAAAAATCCTCCTGTTACATAACAATCAAAATATAAAATGCACAGAACAAAGAAAGAATATGAAAAGCTGAAAGGGAAAAAGGCCAAGTAACATATAAAGGCAAACCTATCAGAATTACACCACACTTCTAAACAGACAATATAAAAGCCAGATGATCCTGGACAACTGTCATCCAGACCCTCCAAGAACACAAATGCCAGCCCAGGCTACTGTGCCCAGCAAAACTCTCAATTACCATAGATTGAGAAATCAAGATATTCCATGATAAGACCAAATTGATACAATATCTTTCTACTAATTTAGGCCTACAGAGTATACTAGAAGTAAAAATGCTAACACAAGGAGGGTAACTACACTCAAGAAAACACAAGAAATTAATGCAATTAACCTCCAAAAACCAAATAACTCAATTAGCAAATGGGATACAGAACTAAACAGAATTCACAATAAAGGAATATCAAATGGCCAAGAAGCACTTAAAGAAATGTTCAAAGTCTTTAGTCATCAGGGAAATGCAAATCCAAACAACCTTGAGATTCCACCTTACATCAATCAGAATGGCGGAGATCAAAACTTGTGACAACATCTACTGTCACAGATGTGGATAAAGAGACACACTCCTTCATTGCTGGTAGGAATGCACACTGGCACAAATACTCTAGTAGTTAATATACCAGGTCTGCAAAATATTGGAAATAGGTATATCTAAAAAGCCAGCTATATTACTCCTGGGCGTATTACCAAAAGTTGCTACACCATACCACAAGGATATGAGTTCCACTATGTTCATAGCAGCCTTATATGTAATAGCCAGAAGCTGGAAACAATCCAGATATCCCTCAAAGAATGGTTACAAAAAATGTGATTCATTTACACAATGGAATACTATTCAGATATTAAAATCAAGGACAACTTGAATTTTGCAGACAGATGGATGGAACTAGAAAATATCATCCTAAGTGAGGTAACCAAGACTCCAAATGACATTCATGGTATGTACTCACTGATAAGTGGATGTTAACCAAAAAGGACAGAATACCTAGGGACACAGTGGGGGAACAAAATAATCATGGGAGGAGGGAGAGGGAAGGAGGACCCTGGGTTGAAGAGGTGAGGGAAAAGGGAAAAGGGGAACAGCATCAGTTATGGGAGGAACAGGAAAGAAGCCAAGAGGGCCATGAGAATGAATGAAGATAAGTAGCTTCTTGGGGTGGGAGATGGGAGGAACCTGTAGAAAGTCCCAGAAACCCTTGAGTTGAGAGAATCTCAGGACTCAGTGCGGGTAGCCTTAGCCAAAATGCCCAACACTAGAAAGATTGAACCTGAAGAGTCTACCTCCAGTAGAGGTGCAGAAAATGCAGGCCAGTGATAGGCCCAACTTGCAATCCATCTCATGAGGGTGGATGGGCACACCAAGGCCTGACACTATTACTAAGACTATGATGTGCTTATAGATAGGAGCATAGCATAGATGTCCTCTGAGAGGCCCTACCAGCAGCTGACTGAGACAGATGCAGAGACTTATCTTCAACCAGTTACTGAAGTCAGGGACCCCTATGGTCTAATTAGGGGAAGGATTGAAGATGCTGAAGAGTAGGATGACCCCACAGGAAGACCAGCAGTCTCAACTAACCTGGACCTGTGGGAGATCCCAGAGACTGAGCCACCAACCAGGGGCTGGTTTCCCCCAAACATGGGCTGGTCTGATGTCCCGAACACATATATAACAAAGGACTGCCTGGTCTGGCCTCAGTGGGAGAAGATGTGCCTAATCCTGAAGAAACTTGAGGCACCAGGGAAGGGGGATGCCTGGTAGGGTGTGTAGGGGGAACATCCTCTTGGAGAAAAGGAGGAGGGGGAATGAAATGAAGAGCTGTGGGAGGGGATATGAGAGGGGGGCAATGACTGGAATGTAAATAAATAAAATAATTTTAAAAACCAAACCAAACAAACAAAACCACCAAGACTGTCTGACCTTCTCTTACACTCCTGTAATTCCATCTCACCATGTACTGCCATCCTTGTCTTTGCTAAATATGTTCATGACTTTGAACTTTACTATTTTTCACGAGCTTTCTTTTCTTTCAGTAGCTCCCAATTTCTCAATATATTACTCTACAAAGTTTAAAATGATGAAGTTGTATTTGTATTTGTATTTATTTGTGTGTGTGCGTATGCGTGTGTTGTGTGTGTGTGTGTATGTCATCATCACTCACACCATGACAATCATGTAGAAGTGAAAGGACAACTTGCACATGTCATTTCTCTCCTTCCAATATGTGTGTTGGAGATTGTAGTTAGGTCATTAGCTGTTCTGGCAGGAGCCTTTTTTCAGTGAGCCATCTTACTTGCCCTAAAATTGTTTTCTCTTTATTCCCATTTTATATCCTGTTTCTATTATGCAAAATCTGGCTTGAATTTTTAAATGCTTCCCATCACATACTAAGTTTTGTGAAGGACAGATTGTTGATTATAGTAGATAAAGCTCCTTTTTTTTTTTTTTTGTATAGTATAACGTACTTTTTGCAAAATAGCCATTTGAAAAAAACCTCTCAAGATCAGACTATTAAAACCCTGTAGTGAGTACACTGAGGTGCTAGGTGGGGTCTTTGGCAAACATGTCTGGTATTGGAGCTGAGATCCCAGGGATGAATAGAACGGAGTTTTCTCTCAGGGAGGAGGGATTCATTCACGAGAACATACAGGATGTGATTGCTTTTTTTTTTTTTTTTTAAATGAAAGATTCATTTTATTCATAGTTTGAAGACTACATCAGGATGAGAAAAGCACAGCAGGAATATGGGGTCATAGGTCACACTGCATGTGTGGTCAACAAGCAAGAGCAGGTGAGTGTATGTGTAGTTAGTCTGGTTTTTCATTTTTCCCTTTATCATTCCAGGATGATTCTATAGACGGGATGGTGCCACCCACACGCAAAGTGGATCTTTCCTCCTCAGTGAAATATCTCCAGAGACATCTTTATCTTCACACAAATGCCCAGATATGTGTTCAAGGTGATTCCAAATTTCCCATAGGTGTACATTGAGGGTGATTACAAATCCAGTCTAGTTAACACTGAAGATTAGTCACACATCATGTAATTCTCCCATGAGCCATGGTGTTAGCTCACTCTGCATGATGTGGGGGTGTTAGCTTCCTCATAGATGGTCCTTATTCCTGAGACTTCTCCATGTTTAGGATCCTTCTCCATGAACTCTTTTTTAAAATATTTTTTATTAGGTATTTTCTTTATTGACATTTCGAATGTTTTCCCCTTTCATAGTTTCCCCTCTGAAAACTCCCTATGCCATCCCAACTCCCCCTGCTTCTATGAGGGTGCTCCCCAACCTCTCCTGTCATTCCCCTACCAAAGGCATAAAGCATAGAAAGTTTCTGGGTCCAGCTAGAAGGAACACATCATTAGACAATTAGACACAGAGTGAGTGTAAAATATGAGTAAGGAGTTAGCAACAGCTAGATCAGGGTAAGAAGTGTGAATTTCCATCTTAATCCTAACAGCAATGGGAAAGTAATTATTTTTAAATGAAGGGTGGTACAAAAGGAAATTTATTATAAGATGATGAAACTAGGCAAAAATTCATTGGGAAAGGTTAGTAGACAACTTGAGAGGAGTGGTCTATACCAGCCTGAAAAATGAAAATAGAGTGATGTGGCCATCTTCAGAAGATATATCAATCTCATTAATTTGAAAGCATCATGGTAAATGCCATAATATATTGAGCAAAAGGGCTTTGCTGAGGAGACTTGGAAGTTGGCATCATGTTTGTTGTTGTTTTTGTCAGCTTGGTACAAGACAGAGTTCAATGGAAAGAGAAACCTCAATTGAGAACATATCTCCATAAGACCAACCTGTAGGCAAGCCTATGGGGGCATTTTCTCGATTGATGATTGATGTGGGAAGGTCGAGCTCAGCATGCAAAAGAGAAAGTAGCTCAGTTGAAGAAAGTCTCCTGGTGATCTACATTGTTCTTAAACTCTAGACTTGGGCAGTTCTGCACATAGACTAATCTGGGTGTATACTAGGGACCACATCTTCCTTCTTAGATGCAGTGTGTTGATCTTGAATTTGCATAGCGATTAGAAGGAAAATGCTTCCAGAGTATAGTACATACACAGAAAAGACAGTGGGTTATCCATCACTCTCAACCTAATAAAAGTTGTGTGTTCATGATTTAACAGCATAGTTTATGATGATAAACCAATTTAGTTGATAAATGATACCCAAACTTAGATCTTCTGACCTTTCAGAAACCAAATTATCAATCAAGTTATTGATTAATGGTTGTAGAATTGAAACAGGGGGTTTAGATTGACTTATGGTTTATGTTTTATAGATAAAGTAATATTTATTCTAAGGATACAGACCTCAGACCATGCAATGGTTAATATTGATTGTCAACTTGATATAAGCGAGAATCATTCAAAGCACAAACCTCTAGGCATTTCTTTGAGGGATTTTTTAAAATATATATTAGATGTAATAAAGTGGGAAGACACACCTTAAGCATTAGGGGAATTTTACAAGCTAGGGTCCCAGAGTACATAAAAGGAGACAAACTAGCTGAATACTAGAGTTCATCTCTCTCTTGTTTGGAATAATTATTCTGTATACTGTGTGTGTGTATGTGTGTGTGTGTGTCTGTCCTTCTTCACTTGCCTAAGGAACCCTTTGATTTGCTTAATAAAGAGATCACTGGCCAATAATTAGCCAGAAAAGGAGAGGCAGAACTTCTGGGTAAAGGTAGGAACTCTGGGAAAGAAACAGGATCAGAGAATTTGCCAGCCAGACAGGAAGGAATAAACATATGCCAGGACTATAGACTGAGAGGTAACTAGTCATATGGCAGAACTTAGAATAGAATAAACTAATTAATAAGTTACAAGAGCTAGTAGAGAACTTTTAAGTAAAGCCTTAAAGCATTGATAATTAGAAAAAAAAGAGGCAAACTGCTTAGATGATCAGAGGCCAAAACTAAAGGTAATGAGTGATATTGAAATTGATGGTATGGCAGACACAGGAACACATGCAACAATAATTTCATCTAGGTCTTGGTCTCCATACTGGCTTCTTCAGGAGGTAAATATTCAGTTTCTAGGGGATGGAATTTTATCCCAAATAAACGTAAATGTGAAATGGCTTAAAGGTGAGGGGCCAGAAGGTCAAATAGGAAAATTTGTGCCTGATATAGCCATGAGTTTATCGGTACAAGATTTGTTGCAGCAATGGAAAACACAGATTAACATTTTTTCAATCTTAAATCATAAGATAAAAAACTTAAAAGTACATTAAAAATTTTTGAAAGCTGTAATCAAGAACAGTCACAGACTGTTCAGGTTGTCCATGAGCAGGACATGACAGGTATTAAGATCCTCAAAAGATAGATTACATAGTGCTTTATTCTATTTAAATTTTTAAATGATAATAAGAAAAAAAAAGCCGCTGAAAGACATAATTGTGGAAAAAGACTGATGAATGAAATCATCCTATATATTATAAGGATGACTTTGCTTCAGAGTGGAAGTCAAGAAATGTAATGCAATGGGGAAGAGGTTATTCCTTTGTTTTAACAGGAAATAAAAATTATGGGTTTCTTCAAAAATACATAAAAATTAGATTTGATCCTGGGAAAATTCCTAAAACTTTTGGCTATATACATAAAGGAAGAAACCCAGAATAACAACAAAATAAGTGACTTAAAAGTTTGATCCCTCTGCCTGAGAATAGCTCTGAGATTGGCTGAGTCATGAATGTCTCTGCATAGCTGATAAATCATGCTTGCTTCAGAGTCCTCAGGACTTATTATAAGCCATTCTATCATATGACACGGATGGAGATGTATATTACAGTTTGGTTATACAGTTCAAAGAGCATGGAATCGTCTTTAGCTGATGTGTGCACACTGTATATTCTATACATGTGTTGATGCATGAATGTATTTACCTTTAAAATTTTATGTGTTTTCAGAGCATAAGGACCAGATACCAACTAAGAAAAGTAGCCCAGGTGATCCAGCCTCACAGACTGTCTCAGTAGCTATTTCCTCAAAATAGCTGCATCCAGAACAACTTCAAAATGGCTAGGTAAGGTGGTCTAACCTCTCAGACTGTTCCAGCCAGGACTTCAGTTAAGCACTGTACTTTTAAAGTAATTGGACAGCAAATGATGCAGCTAGCTCTCATAGGATTTAGTCAGTGTTCTAATTTTCATAGGGCCCCCAAAAGATGCCATTGCCCTCAGATAACAGGAAGCAAATTTAAGAGAATAATGTCCTTACTCCTGGACGTTGGGGTAGATGGTTTTTGGTCATTCAGTAGATTATGGATGTTTATTGTTCTTTAGGAGGGGGTTGATCCCAAATTGTTAATGGGAGGAAGCAAAGTAAAAGAGGTTAGATTGAGGGATCTCATTCTTTCTTCTTTTCTCTACCCCTTTTTTCTTTCTTATCTAGTGTTAGAATGGAAAGCAGGAAAGGGAATAAAAAGAACAAAAGAGGGGTATAGCAATGATAGGATAAAAGTGTAGATTATTGAACGTACTTTTAGACTAGAAAGCAACAACAAGCCAAATATTTTTACATTGGTATGGAATTTTATACAATGATAGAAATTTAAGGTTATTTTTGCTACAACATTCTCTCTATATATCTATATAAAATTTCAACTCTTATTTAAGGTAGTGTACCTATACAACTTGTTTTAAAATATATAATGTAATATAAAGTTTTTTCTCTTTTTTTTATTAGATATTTTCTTTATTTACATTTCAAATGTTGTCCCTTTCCTAGATTCCTTTCTGAAAATCCCCTATCCCCTCCTCCCTCCTCCTGCTTCCCAACCCACCCACTCCTGCTTCCTAGCCCTGTCATTCCCCTATACTGGGGCATAGAACCTACACAGGACCAAGGGCCTCTCTTCACATTGATGACTGACTAGGCCATTCTCTGCTACTTATGCAGCTAGAGCCATGAGTCTCACCATGTGTTTTCTTTGATTGGTGGTTTAGTCCCAGGGAGTTCTGAGGGTACTGGTTAGTTCATATTGTTTTTCAGTGTATCTGGTTTTATGTGGAGGTCCTTGATCCACTTAGACTTCAGCTTTGTACAAGAAGATAAGAATGGATCAATTTGCATTCTTCTACATGCTAATCACCAGTTGAGCAGGCACCATTTGTTGAAAATGCTGTCTTTTTTTCACTGGATGGTTTTAGCTCCTTTGTCAAAGATCAACTGACCATAAGTGTGTGGGTTCATTTCTGGGTCTTCAAATCTATTCCATTGATCTACCTGCCTGTCATTGTACCAGAACCATGCAGTTTTTGTTTGTTTGTTTGTTTGTTTTGTTTTTTGTTTCTTTTTTAATCACATTTGCTCTATAGGAAAGTGTGAGATCAGGAATGTTTATCCCCCCAGAAGTTCTTTTATTGTTAAGAGTAGTTTTCGCTATCCTGGGATTTTTGTTATTCTAGATGAATTTGGAAATTGCTCTTTCTAAATCTATGAATAATTAAGTTGAAATTTTGATGTGGATTACATTGAATAGGTAGATAACTTTTGGCACAATAGCCGTTTTTACTATATTAATCCTGTCAATCCATGAGCATGGGAGATCTTTCCATCTTCTGAGATCTTCTTCGATTTCCTTCTTCAGAGACTTGAAGTTCTTATCTTATAGATCTTTAACTTGCTTAGTTAGAGCCAGGCCCAGGTAATTTATAATATTTGTGACTAATGTGATGGGTGTTGTTTTCCTAATTTCTTTCTTAGCCTGCTTATAATTTGATTAGAGAAGGCCACTGATTTGTTTGAGTTAATTTTAAATCCAGCCACTTTGTTGAAGTTATTTATCAGGTTTAGGAGTTCTCTGGTAGAATTTTCAGGGTCACTTATCTATACTATCATATCATCTGCAAATAGTTATATTTTGACTTCTTCCTTTCCAATTTGTATCCCTTTGACCTCCTTTTGTTTTCTAATTGCTCTGGGTAGGGCTTCAAGTACTATATTGAATAGGTAGGGAGA
>NC_034593.1:14256044-14276319 GCF_900095145.1 Mus pahari | reverse complement strand
TTTCTTTCTTTCTTTCTTTCTTTCTTTCTTTCTTTCTTTCTTTCTTTCTTTCTTTCTTTCTTTCTTTCTTCCTTGACCAAGGTATCATTGAGGAGAGTGTTGTTCAGTTTCCAAGTGAATGTTGGCTTTGTATTATTTATGTTGTTATTGAAGATCAGCCTTAGTCTATGGTGGTTTGATCGGATACATGGGACAATTTCAATATTTTTGTATCTGTTGAGGCCTGTTTTGTGACCAAATATATGGTCAATTTTGGAGAAGGTACCATGAGGTGCTGAGAAGAAGGTATATCCTTTTGTTTTAGGATAAATTGTTCTGTAGATATCCGTTAAATCCATTTGTTTCATAACTTCTGTTAGATTCACTGTGTCTCTGTTTAGTTTCTGTTTCCAGGATCTGTTCATTGATGAGAGTGGGATGTTGAAGTCTCCTACTATTATTGTGTGAGGAGCAATGTGTGCTTTGAGCTTTACTAAAGTTTCTTTAATGAATGTGGCTACCCTTGCATTTGGAGCAGAGATTTTCAGAATTGAGAGTTCATCTTGGAAGATTTTACCTTTGATGAATATTAAGTGCCCCTCCTTGTCTTTTTTGATAACTTTTGGTTTGATGTCGAGTTTATTTGATATTAGAATGGCTACTCCAGCTTGTTTCTTTGGACCGTTTGCTTGGACAATTGTTTTCCAGCCTTTCACTCTGAGGTAGTGTCTGTCTTTTTCCCTGAGATGAGTTCCCTGTAAGCAGCAAAATGTTGGGTCCTGTTTGTGTAGCCAATCTGTTAGTCTATGTCTTTTTATTGGGGAGTTGAGTCCATTGATATTAAGAGATATTGAGGAAAAGTAATTGTTGCTTCCTGTCATTTTGTTGTTAGAGTTGGCATCCTGTTCTTGTGGCTGTCTTCTTTTAGGTTTGTTGAAGGATTACTTTCTTGCTTTTTCTAGGGTGTAGTTTCTGTCCTTGTATTGGTGTTTTCCCTTAGTATCCTTTGAAGGGCTGGATTCATTGAAAGATATTGGGTGAATTATGGTTTTGTCATGGAATACTTTGTTTTCTCCATCTATGGTAATTTAGAGTTTAGCTGGGTATAGTATCCCTGGCTGGCATTTGTGTTCTCTTAGGGTCTGTATAGCATCTGTCCAGGATCTTCTGGCTTTCATAGTTTCTGGTGAGAAGTCTGGAGTAATTCTAATAGGCCGGCCATTACACGTTACTTGACCTTTTTCCCTTACTGCTTTTTATATGCTGCTGCTTGTGGACGTTGTACATCGTGGTGCGCACTAGGCTCCGCACCACGATGTACAACGTCCACAAGCAGTCTGGCTTTCATAGTTTCTGGTGAGAAGTCTGGAGTAATTCTAATAGGCCGGCCATTACACGTTACTTGACCTTTTTCCCTTACTGCTTTTAATATCCTGTCTTTATTTAGTGCATTTGTTGTTCTGATTATTATGTGTCAGAAGGAATTTCTTTTCTGGTCCAGTCTATTTGGAGTTCTGTAGGCTTCTTTTATGTTCATGGGCATCTCTTTCTTTAGGTATGGGAAGTTTTCTTGTATAATTTTGTTGAAGATATTTGCTGGCCCTTTAAGTTGATAATCTTCATTCTCATCTACTCCTATTATCCGTAGGTTTGGTCGTCTCATTGTGTCCTGGATTTCCTGGATGTTTTGAGTTAGGATCTTTTTGCATTTTGCATTTTCTTTGATTGTTGTGTCCATGTTCCCTATGGAATCTTCTGCACCTGAGATTCTCTCTTCCATCTCTTGTATTCTGTTGNTGATGCTTNCATCTATGGTTCCTGATTTCTTTCCTAGGGTTTCTATCTTCAGAGTTGTCTCCCTCTGGGTTTTCTTTATTGTTTCTCCTTCCGTTTTTAGATCCTGGATGGTTTTATTTGATTGCATCACCTGTTTGGTAGTATTTTCCTGTAACTCTCTAAGCGATATTTGTGTTTCCACTTTAAAGTCTTCTAGCTGTTTACCTGTGATTTCCAGTATTTCCTTCTTAAAGTCCTCTATCATCATTATGAGAAGTAACTTTAGATCCATGTCCTGCTTTTCTGGTGTAATGGTGTATCCAGGACTTACTATGGTGGGAGAGTGTGGTTCTGATGATGCCAAGTAACCTTGGTTTCTGTTGCTTCTGTTCTTACGCTTGNCTCCTGCCATCTGATTATCTCAAGTGCTTGCTGCCCTCAATATATCTGATTGCAGCCTGTCCTTCCTCAAATCTCAGTTGATTCAGTACTTCTCAGAGTCCAGATTTTTTTGTGATTCTTTGATTGTGGGTTCTTGTGAACCTGAGATTCTGGTTTTTTCTGAGTTCTTGGCAGTCAAGCTCCTCTGAGTACCTCAAATATTAGTGTGACCCAGCTCCTGTTATCCTGGGATCCTGTTGTCCTAAGATCCTGGGCATGTTACAGTGCGTGGAAGCGGTGTCTCCTTTGAGGACTGTGGCTCTGTCTGGTCAATGATCCTAAGATCATGTGGGCAGTCCTCTGGGGACTGTGGTGTGTCTGCCGACCCTGTGCCCTAGTTCCCTAGTTGACCCAGTGCTGGTGCAGACCAGAAGGTATTTATGCCCCTGGTCAGGCAGGTTCTCTGCTGCCCTAGTGCTGTCTCAGGTCCTGTGCATGATTGGATTGGAGCAGATCTTGTTTTCCACTCACCAGTGATCCTAAGATCGCTTGGGCAGTCCTCTAGGGACCGTGGGGGTGTCTTCCGACTCCGCACCCTAGGTGACCCGGTGCTGGGGCAGACTGGAAGGGACTTGTGCCCCGGTCAGGCCGGTTCTCTGTTTCCCTAGTGCTGTCTCAAGTCCCGTGTGCGATTGGATTGGAGCTTTTGTTGATTGTTTTGTCCATGTGTTCTATGGAATCTTCTGCACTGGAGATTCTTGTATCTCCTGTACTCTGTTGGTGATCCTTGCATCTATGGTTCCTGATTTCTTTCCTAGGTTTTCTTTCTCTAGAGTTGTCTCCCTTTGTGATTTCTTTATTGTTTCTACTTCCATTTCTAGACCCTGGACGGTGTTGTTCAATTCTTTCACTTGCTTGGGTATGTTTTCCTGTAATCCTTTATGGGATTTTTGTGTTCCCTCTTTAAGGGTTTCAACCTGTTTACCTGTGTTTTCCTGTATTTCTTTAAGGGAGTTATTTATGTCCTTCTTAAAGTCTTCCATCATCATCTTGAGTAGTGACTTTAGATCCATATCTTGGTTTTCTGGTGTGATGGTTTATTCAGGACTTGCTGTGGTGGAAGAGTTGGCTTCTGATGGTGCCAAGTATCCTTGGTTTTTGTTGGTTTTGTTTTTATGCTTGCCTCCTGTCATCTGATTATCTCAAGTGCTCCCTGCCCTCGATATATCTGATTAAAGCCTGTCCTTCCTGTAATACCAGTTGAGTTAGAATTCCTCAGAGTCCAGTTTTCTCTGAAATCCTGTGATTCCAGGATCCTGTGATTCTGAGATTCTGGGTGTGTCAGTTTTTGGCAGTCAAGCTTCCTCTGAGACCCTGAGATCTGTGTGTGACTAAGCTCCTGAGATCCTGGGATCCTATGATCCTGGGTATGTTAGAGAGCCTGGAAGTGGTACATCCTCTGGGGGGAATGGGGCTGTCCACTGAGTTCAAAACCAAGTTAGACCACCACAGACTGGAAGGAACCTGAGCCTCTGGTCAGCAGGGTTCCTGTTTCCCTGCTCCTTTTGGTTCCAGGTACCCCTGGTGGTGTGGGATCAGATGTTGTGTTTTACTCACCAGTGATCCTAAGATCCTGGGCATGCTAGGATGCTTGGGGACCATGAGACTGTCTGCTGAGTTCTTGCCCAAGGTGACCTGGAACTGGAGAGGACCGGAAGGAATGTGGTAATATAAAGTTTTTGTCCTTGAAAGCTACTATTACCAACTTTTTAGGATAATTAAGAAATGCATGTTAGTAGTCAGTTAATCTAACTTGTGGTCATGTTATTTCTAATCTAGTTAACTACAAAAATAAGCTTTATTCAGTCTCATGTAGATTATTTCCAATGTTAACCAAGTAGTAAATAACTGATAACAAGCAATGCTTGCCTATTCAGATACACTACAGATATACAGATGGTCTTCAAAAACTTCAGAGATGTACAGAATATAGTACTTGAGATGTTTTAATAATAAAAGACTACTCACAACTTCATGACAGCAAGACATCTCTGTTCCTGGTAGCAAACCTATACTATGTCTAAGAAGATTATGAGCATTGAAGAATCTCCATGTGGAGTTTACTTCAAATGTGTCCAAGCTGGCTAACTGGGCAAAAAAAAAAAAACAAAAACAAAAACAAAAAACAAAAAAACTGTCCTTGACTTGAGTGCTGACAGCATGCTCTATACACCATGGATAAGCAAGACCCAAAGGAAGCTGATTGCCAAGCTTTGTCAAGACAGGGTAGGTCGATCCTTCAGTAATTCTGCTTCATAAAAAGTCTGTCAGATAATTTGGGCCCATAGGCTATAGATGGAAGTTCCAACATTACAAAGGATCTTTGGGTGACTTTCAGGCAGCCAGCAGTCTCCATCACTTCCACAGTTTTAGAAAGTGCTTGCTCTGCACATTCTGTTTACTCAGGTAATATTTATTCCTCTGAAGTCTCTGATGGAGTTGGGATAATCTTTTTGTATACTGTGTGTCTCTGTCCTTCCTTACCTGCTCAAGGAACCTTGTTATTGGCTTAATAATGAGCTGAGTGGCCAATAGCTAGGCAGGAGAGGATAGGCAGGGCATCAAGGCAGAGATAGGAACTCTGGGAAAGAATCAGGCATGGAGGATTCACCAACCAGACACAGAAAAAAACAGAGGCTATTACTAAGGAGAGGTACTGAGTCATATGGTAGAACATAAATTGGTATAAAAGGGTTAATTTAAACTATAAGAGGTAGTTGGGGAAAACCTAAGATAAGGACAAGCTTTTGTAATTAATAAAGGCCTCTGTGTTAGTATTTGGGAAGCTGGCAGGCCCAGACAGTGTGTGAGGCCATCCACTCTCCCTCTCCATTTTCTGACTATGGATGCAAATGTGACCAACTGCCTCCTATTCTTGCCACCATTACTTCCTGGCTATGAGGTCCTGAACTCTCAAACTGTAAGCAAAAGTAAATCCTTCTTTCCTTAGTTGCTTTTGTAAGTCATTTTGTTGCAGAAGCAAGAAAAGTAACTAGTAATGAGCAAGATGAAATTCTGTGTACTCTTTCCTACAACAGAATAATTCAGCTCCTTGGGTACTGAAAATGTCTTTTAAATTCATCCTTCTCTAAATACTTGCTGACAACAGTGATCAGGAACTCATGCCTTCTACTCTATAGAAACACAATGTGATGTTGGAGATAGTTTTTAAGTAACGAAATCCTTCGTAGAGCACTTCCAACAAGTAAGTAATCTCAACAGATACAACACTAACAAATGGTGTCTTAGGTTGCTTTCTTTTGCTATGATAAAGACCATGAGCAAAAGTACGGTAGTGAGGAAAAGGTTTATTTCATCTTATAGTCTACAGTCCATTGTGAAGGGATGTCTGGACAGAAACTCAACATACAGACCTGGAGGAGGACCTGACGCAGAGGCCATGTATAAGTGTGTCTTACTTGATTCTATCTATGGTTCACTCATGTTGCTGCTTAATACAACCCATGTCTACCTGTCCAGGAGTCATAACACCTGCAGAAGCTGGGTGGGCTTACATAAATCATTTGTCAAGAGAGTGCTATCACAGATAGTAGAGTTTGATGGAGGCATTTTCTCAGTTTAGGTGTTTTCCTCCCAGATGATCCTTCATTGTGTTAAGTTGACAAAACCTAATCAGCACAGTTGATCTCTTATTAATTTGGCACACAAACACATCACTATTAGTCCATAACATTTCCTTTATTTATCCCTCAGATTTTATGCTAACATCACAATATGAGACATCATGAAACTTTAAAAGTCATACAGTCTTTAAAAATCTGAATACTTTAGAAGTTCAAAGTCTCTTAGAAATATCCAAAGTCATAACTTTGTGTTCCTGTAAAAATTAAGATTGAGTTGCATACATTTTATTTCAAATGGGAAGCATTACAGAATAACCACAATTAAATCAGAGTAAAACCACAGTACAGTTGTGTAAATACCCAGGTGTGAAACATTTGGGATTAATTTATTCATGATCTACTGGGCTCCAAAGGGCTGAGTAGCTCTGCTTATTTCTGCTCTTTTCTATTGACTTTTAGACTCAGGACACCTCTATTCCACACTTGTGTTGTCCTTGTGGGTCATTACAAAATTCTGGCTCTGATATGCTAGAGTTTCTATTGTAGCTGAGGCTGCATTTCAACAATGGCTTCTTCTGAAATCTCATGGTATCAAACCACAGCTTCTCTCTGTGACATCTTAAGATCTTAAGTTTTCATCCTACCCAAAACTAGTATCCTCTGGGAGACTTTTATATGTAACCAATTTGGCTGATGCCTTGAAATTCAGCTTTGGTGGCCTGGAACACAACTACTGTGTGCTGATTCTGAGGAAATGCTTTTCCAATAATTTCATTTCAATATTACTAGTCTCTGCTTAATCACAGCTGATCTCCTAGCCAAATGTCCAGTCAAACAATGGCTTAATTTCATTTGTGTTGGTGGATAGTTAGTCATGGCTTAGTTTTCAGCTGCAGATGACTAGAAGCCACATATTCTTCGTGATACAAATACATCACAATAATACCCCAGATAGAATCATCAGGGACTTTCAAATGTCCCTCTGAAATTTCACAAACCTCCATCATCTGCATTGTACTCAGCAGTCTTATCTTCGAAGCTCCCACAGAAGCCCAAGTTCTAAACACGTCCATAATCCTCCCCCAAACATGGTCAGATTTCTCATAAGATCAATCCACTCCCTGCTACAAACTTTTCTCTTTTATTGCATTCTATTGCTATGACAAAGACCATGATCAAACACAACATGGGGAGGAAAGAGTGTAAATCTATTAACAGCTTATAGTTCATTATGGAGTGACTCTAGGCAGGAACTGAAGCAGAGTCCATGGAGGGATGCTGCTTGGTTGCTTGCTTGCTCTTCATGGATCATTCAACTTGCTTTTTATACAACCCAGGGTTAATTGTCTAGTGGTAACACCAAAAATAGGTATAATATTTTGTGTACTGTGTAAAGGTTATCCTGTTATTCAAAGGCTGATTTCTCTGACCTCATGTTTTAATTTAGCCATGGTATTGTAATGTTTATATCAAGAATCTCCTGTCTCAAGTTTGTGTAAACAATTCTAACCATTTAGTCTCTACCTTGACAATAAATGCTGATCACCCTGTGGGTGGGCAAAAGAGAGACTAGGTCAGAAGCTTCTGCTAGTCAGGGGAGGGTAGGGGAGGGTAGGGGAGAGAGAGAGAGAGAGAGAGAGAGAGAGAGAGAGAGAGAGAGATTGGCTATGAGGATGAAGAAATGAGCCATGAGGAGAGGTCTAGAAAAATATCAGAAGAGACATGGATCAAGAAAGGATGAAAAAATTCAAGCAAGATGGCAATATTTTCTGGGAGAAAGCCTGATTAGTTTGGAGGTTTAGGATGGAATGATAATTGCTCATTATTTGGCCTAAGTTAATTTTAATAAATCTTAGTCTCTCGGTGTGGTTATTGGAAAAGTAGCAAGTATAAAGAAATACAGTTGCTGGATTAATTTAGTTTATATTTATATTAAAATAATTAATTTTATACAACCCAGAGTGACTGGGCCCTTTCACATTAATCATTAATCAAGAAAACTTTCCATAGTGTGGGAAGCAGGTGTGGCCATGGCTGCGGTGTCCTGGCTCACAGCCAAACCCCGTGATTCCCTGCTTGTTTACCAAAAACCTGATTATGCACACCTGAATGATCATGCGCACCTAAGTGATCACACATCATGCATTGCGCACCTGAGCACCTGAACGATCATGCTCTGCGCACCTGAGTGATCACGCGCTGTCTGCCTGATGCATAGCATCATACAACATGGTATTGACTCACTGGCCTATCAATGTGCACCCTGTCTGCGTGCATGACTCGTGTACAGAGCGTGCTGAATGCTGATTGGATAATGAAGAGTGATGAGGAAACGAGTGCAGAGGGTGGAAGGGGATAAAATGGGCGATCCTCCAGAGCGCGTGCACTCTGTGTATGTGTGTGTGTGTGTGTGTGTGTGTGTGTGTTTGTGCGCGCGCGCGCAGCAGAAGCTAGGAAATAGGGAATAGAGCTGAAGCAGAAGCTAAGGGATAATAGGGCAGAAGCTGAAAGAGAATAAAGGAAGCTGCAGTGGGAAGCTGTGGAAGCTGCTCAAACCCTACCTTGGCGTATGTGTGGTCTTTGCCCTGCCTCCACTGGCCGGAAGCAGGGTTCTCCACAGCACCATATGATTTATATATGGCAGTGACAATTTAAGTTCTTTCCATTGAGATGACTGTATGACTATAGCTTGTGAGATATATATATATATATATATATATATATATATATATATATATATATAATGCAGAGCATGATCTATCTGTCATCTATCTATTACCAACACAAAGGGTAAAACAAAATTTCTTCTAAGAGAATTGACTAAGCTGTGGTGCTGGAGCAAGGGGCATCAATTACCTCTTCCTGATGTATTCTGTTTGTCTCCCTTATCTCTGTTTACCAACTATTTTGTAGGTGGGAATAAAGTTATGAGATTTTTTTTTTCAAAAACTAAGGGGCTAAATTTTGCCAATAAACTTTAATAGAAAGGTAGCTATAATTTGGATGGAATGAAAGTAGGAACATAGTGAGATGTCCTAGGGCAGCTGGAAGAGAGATGCCCAAGTGACCAGTGCCACTATGATTAGTGAATATGTGATAGAGAGAAGGGAAAGAGTATGCAGTAGAGAAATGGAAGAGAAAGTGAAGCTGAGTGGGTTCATTCACTGTGAAGAGAGGAAAGGACCAGAAGGTTATGAGGAGCTTGCATAACCACCTGGGGCATTGACGTCTGGGCCCGGGCTGCTGCCAAATTCCATGTCTGGGTCCATGACCATACTGGAGCTGTTATATCTCTTGATGTCTGTGGGCTTAGTTAGCATCAAAGGCCATGGAGATTTCAGTGTTCTGTGCTGCCACTTGAGGCCATGGTTACATCTGGGCCCATGCTGCTGCCAGAGGCCACATGTGGATCCATGATCCTATTACCACCAGGGTCTGTGTTGATGTCTGAGACCCATGTTACTACCAAAGACCATGTGGATGTACCTGATCGGGGCTGCTACCTGTGGCCATGTGAACATCTAAGCACTGGGCTGAGCTGGCCCCTACCCTTTGCCTAGGCAGCATGGGAAAGCTTGTTGTAGTGGGCGGTTACAGGAGAGCTGGTCCCATGAAGTAAGTGTGGGAGAGCTGGCCCCACTCCTTACTGGCTATGGCACTTGTGAAAGCAGACTGTACCTTGCCTGGGAAGAACAGTAGAGCTTCCCCTGGAGGATAGTGCAAGAGTGAACCAGCCCCCAGGGCATGAGCATAGAGAGCTGGCCTTGCCACTCATCTGCCATATTGGATATGGATGTCCTACATCAGGGCTCTGAGTTGGCCCATCCCAATATTCACTCCATCTATGAACTGCTAGAGTGGGTTGGTACTTTTGATCCAAAGCTACAGGATCACCATGACACAGTGCAACAATGGGATGTCCAAGAGGAGTTCCAGGGAGAATCCAGTATTGATATTGTAGTAGAAGCTAGAGGCTTCAAAGCAGACCAATGACTTATTGCAATGAACATTTGCAGATGTGTGAGCAAAAGAGTATACTGTGTGACACACCATGACACACTACAGCTTCTACAAGAGAATGCACTTGTTTTTGTTGGTTGGTTTGTTTGTTTTCTTTGTGACTGCCTTGTCTGGGCTTAGTGGGAAAGGAAGCACCTAGCCTCGCAGAAACTTGAAGTGCCAAGTTGAGGGAGAAATCCAAAGGGCTCCCCACCTGCTCAGAGAAGAGGATGGGGGAAGGATTGCAGGGTGACAGGGAGGGAAGGAGACAGGGAGTGAGTAGGATGTAAATTGAATAAGAAAAATTCAAATGAAATAAAGAAAAAGAAAAGAGGATGAGGATGAGGAGGAGGAGGAGGAGGAGGAGGAGGAGGAGGAGGAGGAGGCATTTTTAACATGTTCCCCAGTGCTGATGCTGTAGGAGGTGGGATCTATCTGTACGTACCTGGAGAATCACTGTTTGTAGTGATGGTAGAGGCAGATACACAACCACTAATGGGGGCTTTTGGAAAGTATTCCTATGATCTTCTTGTCTTTGTTCTATAGAACTTCCTTTGTTAAACTGATGGAGCTCTTTGTCATTTTTCCTAGATAATGACAAAGATCACAAACATGATTTTGGTTCTGAGCTTAAGGGTTAAGACGATGACAGAAACAAATATAATTATAAATCCAGAGTTGGGGGAAGGCTATGAGGGGCTACATTGCATATTGGTACTTTGTTGATTTTCTCATATAGCAAAGGCCCTAAGATTCAAACCTAAAGTTATATCAGAAAACAAACAAACAAACAAAAAACCCAACATGGGTCTAACTCTATTTGAAAATCATTTTATGGTCTCTTATTTTTACAAAATTTCATATGGATTCACTCTAATTCTTCCCTTAAGTCTTTGTCACTACTTCCCTTTCTTTCTTCCTTCCTGTTCTATAAAACATAGTTAGAATATTGGGCCTGACACTTGGGAATCCAAATCTTGATATTTACAAGTTTCAAAGTTTTGCATTGTGTACAAAGGGCACAAAGAACATGAAAGTCAGACATGTGGCAGATTTGTCTCTATAACAGGTCACGAATAATGATAGAAATGAAGCTAACATAGGTAATTTCAGTGAGGTGAGTCTCAGCATAGAAGCTGAGCTGTGGTGTGACTTCTTTAGGGATAAAATGTGGAATGTCAGAATCTGATATCGAGACTGGTAAAGATGGTGTTCTCTGAATCCAAATGCAAGTTCTTCCTTCTCTTTTTCTTATCCCAATCCAAAATTTTAGAGGTAGGAAAGGATGTAAAGGATGTAGGAAAAATGTGGCTAATAATGTTATTTTTTTAAGCATGAAGGTTATAATTAGACTGTCCTATTTAACTAGGAATAATGATGCTTCTGTAGGGCGACCTTCTGTTTTGTTGAAATCTGTATCTTTTTATTCCACCGTAAAGATGTTACAATGTCTTATTTGACATTTCCTTCATATACTCAAACCACTCATACTTCGAAAAAAAAAATAGCACTGTGAAAATGTTTGTCATTTTATTGGAAGGGAATTATTCTGTGTACAATAAAAGGTTTCATAATGTAGAAGTCCTGAACTGAAACAATTGCTCGTGTACTTCCACACTGAGAGTCTTGGCCAGGAACGTGAGGCTGAGCACCATGCTCAGTAACGCTTGATGAGGAGTAGGAGCTCCCTAATGCGATGCACAGAGGAACTCACACATGGGATAGACAATAGGTGCTCACACATGGCACATAGGGAACAGGACTTGGTTGTACCACCGTGCTAGGCTAGTAACACTAGTATGAACAGGATTTCCATGCAAAACCACACAGGCATATAGGTAAAAGTAAAAGTGAAAATTTAACTCAAAGTCATATTTTCTACATCCCAATGTGTTTATTTATTATAGCAAAGATGAGAGATTCTTTTTCTCAAGAAGGCTAGGAAGGGTGAGTATTTGATTCATACCTTTGGCAAAATGTTAAACACCTTTTAAAATATTATTTGATAATCTTACATACAAACATATTTTATTTATAATAACTTCACAATCAAATTTTTGCTATTTTATAAACGTTCCTACAAAAACTTGCAAATAACAAAATCACATGTGAAAATTAATCAGCTTCAAAGTCTACACATCTCAAAGAACTTCTACACAGTTTGACTAGATTCTAAAGCGATGGGCTTCATATTGGGTTTTTACACTTTCTCTACCATGAACACCAAAAACTCCATGACATAATTAAAATTAGAAAAACCATTGGTGTTATATCCTCTTTTATAACTCTAGTCTATTACCTGTGTTCTGTCCTTCTTCATCTCAGTATTTAGCCATTCCTGTTCTCTTTTCTGTATGTTAGATTGCTGTATTAAGTGACTAAATACTACAATTTATTGTTAAGATGAACGTCCTACAGGCTTCTGTCTGCTGTATATAAGGAGAGAAGTGTTGTTTTGTGAGGTAACTTGGTCTACATCTAGCTCCTAGAGACTAACCCTTACCTGAAAAAGTAATGATGGCCTTAGTTTAACACTAAATGATCAAGCCCAAAATGGCTTATACATCCAACTGGCCATGCAGCTATGGCACTAATAGAGGAATTTTATTTAGCTCACAGATACAAGGAATATAGCCAGCAGGGCTAGTAGAGGTCACACCATGAAGCAGAGCCAGAGGTGAAAGAGCACCGCTTACCTGGGAAGAGCCAGGCACTCCGTCATTTTAATAGCACACTAATTCCAAAAAGTTTTAGCACTTATGGCCTTGAAGCTTAATTACTCTCATTTATCTTGCTAATAAATGACGCTAGAGCTTACACAAGCCAGTGATTTGAAAGTGGTAAGTCAGTAAGTGAATGTGGGTGCACAGTAATACAGGAACAACCACGGCACATGATGCCAAAAGTGAATCCAGAGTACCAAACTAACCAATAATGGTGCCTGTCATGCAGTGGCAGGGACTCTTTCATGTCTCTCTCCAGAATTGGCTGAGAACACATTTTTTGGCATATGTAATTTTGGTACCTAAATATTAATACCTAGATAGAGATTAGTAAAATCAAGAATGATTCTGAGATCTGGAAAGGGCGGACTTGGCTTTAGCCATAATGAAATCCCTGAAGGATAACGGCATTGAATACACAGCACTGAAGAGAATTTCCACATAATGCTGATCCTAAACTCCAATATCAGATTGAGTGTAGGAGCTCATTAGGGCTCATGTGGATTAACGACTCGCCAAGGTTGAAGGACAAGTTTGAAGGATAAGATAGCTTTGCACTGCTTGGAATTAACACTGGGTGTGATGTGGAATGGGAAACCTGTTTTCTAAATTAATGAATGCCTGTTCTTTCTTAAACTACTGGTTACTAGAAAAGGAGCAAGATCTTAGCCGTTTGAAACTAACCCACACTCCAGACCTCTTTTACAGAGGTACGTAGGTTTTACTCCTAATCATGTTTCTATTTCCAGGCTCTGGGGAAAGACACACAGTTACATATGGTGAGCATTAGTTTGAAGTGGCCTGTTTGCTTTTGCTAAGTCCTCTCATTAAATTTCTTGGATGGCTTCCTACCCTGCTTATCCTGCTAAATCTCAAGTTTGTTCAGGTGTTTAATGTGAAGGATTTTAAAAGCAGGCAAATAGCCCCCAGAGCTAGAACTAAAGAACCAGCTAGGAGCCTCATGTGTTCCAGAGGTGAGGTTAGAGAGAAGATGAGATGAGTAAAGGGTGAACTGTGACAAGCATGACAAAGGAGAAATTAAAAAAAACGAAAACAGGAAGGGCTGTCCCCAAACGCCCCACAGAAAACAAAGAGGACTGCAGTTTACTGAGCCCTGACAGCACAATGTCAGCATGGTGCTGGGATGGTATGGTGACGAAAACACTGAGCAGTTCTGAGATGCTTTGCTCTTTGAAAAGAGTGTGTCCTTGGATTACTAACACATTGTGTCCTGTGCTCCCACTAAGCAGAAGCTCTCAGTACTACAACCTTGAACTTAGAAAAGGTATCAGACTCAGAGGACTAGGAATGTGGTACCATTTGTCCAGGACACAGAGAGTAAAAGTGAGAAGCCGGATTAGCAATGGGAAACAAGAGGTACTCAGTATGCAGTTATTCACTCTAGGTGATGATCCACCGAGGAGGAACTGCTATTAGAGAAACAGGTGCCCTCTTTCCTGAAGTTGATTGTGAGAAAGAGGAGACCTTTGTCCCAACTCTGACAATTCAGTTGCCTTTGACAATTCAGTTGCCTGGAGCTTCTAAGACACTGAGACAGAGGTCTGTGTTAAGGATCATGGTTACACAGAGGAATCCTTTGACAGATTCCAATCTCACGGAGTTCACAGCCAGTCTCTAAATAAATCACCCCGGAGGCTATAAAAAAAATATAACCTAACTGAAAGGATACGCCCCAATAATAGTATACTGAACAAGCATTATGAAAAAAGCAACACACTTGGTGGTTGACATTATTCATCTCATATACTCTGCATAATACTGTGATGTGGATATAACAAGACTTTATAGGTCAGGAAACAAACCTTTGATAAACTAAAACAGCTTGGTGGGGCATCCGCAGTAAATGACTGTACTGGATTTACACAGGCAGTATCCAAGTGTATAGGTAGGGAGCATGTATAGCACTTTGCCGGGAGACTGAAACTTCTGCACCTATGACTGAACAGTTATTGAAAGAAAAATGCATTCCCAGAGCAGGAAAAATGTGGTAAGTTTTAATGATGACTATGCCTTATGAATCCCTCCAGATAACAGACACGTCAGTATCCTACACAATTTCCTGCAGTTGGTTGAATTCATATCAGCTCTAGAATGTCTGGGTTTTTTGTTTTGTCTGATCTCCTGGCCAAACAAAACTGCTTTTCTTGATGTTGGTCATGCTCAAAACGTCAATCTAGTGAATGCTGTTGAACCATGACATACATTATCTTCCTTTCCAGTGGGAATCATTTCAAATAAAATTTAACATAGGATATTCTCTGTAGAGCAAAAACAAAAGCATTATGTCATATGTATAGTAACTTGTTTGATTCACTCCAAGTAAAAATAATAAAACATTTTAAATCTATCAGACTAGAAAGATTGAATCATTTCTGTTCTTGCAGTAGTAAATAATGTCACAAAAATGTTTGTATACAAAATCTATCAAAGAGCGTGTAACTTAAAATATAGGGGAAATAGTTGTATGCTAGACATTTAATATAAAAATTATAGATTTATGTAAAATATATGCAATAAGAGCATACAAATATAAGATATAATGGCTTGACTTAGGTTTATAGAAATGAATTTTATATTACCTGTCAGGTTTTAAACAGTCATATTTATAATTTAAATTTTCTTTTTCCAGTATTGTTTTGGCTACTAAAAATGACAAAATGTATATGTGTGCTCATACATTATATACACATACGCACATGAATACATATATAAAATGAATCAGGTTGTATTCCTAGGATAAATCCAAATTGATGTTTAATTTTTTAATATGTTACTGGTTTGGACTTGTTCATCTTAGGTTGAGAATTTTTAAGTCTACCAGGCATATTTATCTCTGAGTATTTTAATATTGTCTTTATCTAGCTTTGGTATGATATATATATAGTTTAAAAAGTTTTCCCCACTGTAGATTTTAAGTAAAATTGGTCTGTCTCACTTTGTTTAAACATTTGGTAAGGTTACCAGTTAGATGTTGTAGTGCTCAAGTCCTGGGCCTCTGCATTGGATATCTTTGTCTGTTTTCATTATATGTCTCTATTGCTTCTTAAAATAGTTGTGATACTTAGCATTTTTATTTTTATCTCATATTATTCATTTAATTATTTGATTTAAGAAAACCAACTTTTGGTTTTATTATCCTCTTAAAAAATTTGCATCGTCTGTTTGTTTATGCTATACTTCTATATACTCTCAACTCTACAAGATCCACTCTTCCTCCATTTATTGCTCTTTATAAAATTCTATTCATGGTCATGTGTAGCCATTGAATTCATTGTTCAGTTTTCTTGGTGGTCGGGTAGCAATTTGACAGAGATTTCCTTCAAAGTTCAGAGAGGTAACAAAGCCTCCCTTTCCGGTCTCTCCTGTGTTTACTGCTCCTTTGATTGTTCAGGAATTACAGCCATTCTTTAGCACTTGCTGTCCTCCTGCATGGAAACCAGGCTGAGTTAGAGCTGAGAACTTTGTACTTCCTCAGCATCTCCCGTCCACACACAGTCTTGGACATGGTGTGCTCTTCTTGAGTGCCTAGAATATAACAAAGCCTTTCAAACTTCATGAAAAAGCATCTTGTTCTCCCTTTGCTTCCAATGTCGTGTGTGTGTGTGTGTGTGTGTGTGTGTGTGTGTGTGTGTGTGTGTGTGTGTTCATGCACTGAATGTTAATTTGCTGCTTTTGGCAGCTACAACTGAACCATTTGCCTGGAAATATTTTCAGCAATAGACTCGCCTTAGCTTCTAACCCTCCTTATCCACTACTGTTTCTGTAGAGTGGTGTGAGTTCTGTGGTGGAGCTCTGAGCCACACTGGTCAGAACAAATAACAATTCTCAACCTCCCGCTCGTCCCAGTTCTCATATTAGAAATACTGAAAATTTCAAGTCTACCACTGAGACTAGGGCTTTGAGAATGGGTTTAGGGTGAGTTAATGTGTCATGAAATTCAACACATTATTCTCATCAAGAAATACAACTTTTTCTTGAATACAGTAATTTCTGCACTGTTAAAAGCTTTTGACTATTTTCTAAGTTCTAACAAAAGTTTATCTGTACTTTGTCAATATAATATTGCTTTTATAAATTGGAAGAGCTTTGGAGTTATTATATCATCCGATATGATTACCAAAATAATCTATTTTGTACCTAGTTTTATATATTTATATCAATTTAATATTCCTTTTGCATAAACATGGCCCATGAATTACCTACAAAAAGCCAAATTACTCAGGTCAGTTGGCAATTATGGAAGATGTCCTTTGGGAGAACAGTGCACAATCATAGGAGAGAATTCAGTTTTGAGGTCAGGGGATTAAACAAGAGATTTAAAGTGTCCTCAGAGAAAAAGAGATAGGAACTAGTGTGGAGAGGCTGAAAATCTATTATAGGCCAAAGGAAACAAAACGTGAAATGTCAGGAAAGCTGACACAGTATTTGGAGACCAATACCTGCTTCGGTTTAACTCTGCAGCATAGCTGGTATACCATTGGGCATGTGACTACAGAGGAGTAGGCCTACTCATACTAGTCAATGATCTCAGGTAGTCAAGAGGCCAAGGCAGGAGCATTGCAAGTTCAAGGCGTGTCTGCAGGAACTTAGCCAGACCTTTACACAAAATACATTAAGGAAAAGACTTACCTGCAACTTAGCGGTGCAAGCTTGCCTGCCATGCACAGTGTCCTAGGATCAATTGCCAGCTCCACACACAGAGGTAGAATGAAAAACAAAGAAGTATACCAAGGCCTCAAATGCTCAGATTGAGGATTTTAATACCAAATTTTAGTATTTAAATACTAAATAGTAGTATGTCTTTCACCCTGAATTGTTACTTTGTCCTCAGATAAGAAACTCACAGATTATTCAATAAATAGCATTCTGAATCATCCTACTATTACTTCTGCTACCATCTGCAAGCCATGCCTTATATGGTATTCCATGTGCTTAAATAACTTGGTTGTGAGAATGTAGTTGGATACTGAACCTAAACATAATTCTGTATGTACGGGGAGGTGGCATTTTAGATGCTCATCCATCATTTCCCAGGATAACTTTTAAATGGGAGCATCCTGAGTCAAGTCAAAGCAGACTACCACTAGCAAAACACAATGTGTGTGTGTGTGTGTGTGTGTGTGTGTGTGTGTGTGTGTGTGTGTGTGTGTGAATTAGAGGAAGCAACAGAGATAATTACTCAGAGCCAAAAGGAAACACAACATTCTGAGGTTTAATTTTGGGAACTGGTGAGGCTTCATAATAGCTATTCACTTCTAATCATCCTCAAATAATGAATGAATAGAACAGTCAATGCTATTAGAATAATTTACTATTCATCAAGAATAATAAATGAGGGGAATAGGTTGTTATTCAAAATTATCTAAAAATAGCAAAAAGGAGAAGGAAAAGCACTTCTGATGTTCTCTGGTCTGGCATCGACTTGTGCAGTCATGGAGGTATCACTGGGGCTCTGGGGGCCATAGAGATAACATGGAGCCAAGTATGTCTGCATTCAGTGCCTATGTCTTGGCTTGACACCAAAGTCAGTTGAAACAATGAGAGTCCTTTTGGAGTCTCCATCTCCTAAAAGTGAAAGACTTTCCTGCTTCACTAATGCATTGCCCTCTATCTGTTGCTCCTTCCTCTCATTAATTATGAACACTTCTGACAAGAAGCTCACAAATCACACACACAGCATACAGAGGTAGATGCTTTTAGTGGCTTCTGGACATACAGGGCTGCTCATTCATCAGCAGTAATGACATCACTATCAGTCCTTGCATCCCTCATCCTCTACACAATGCATACGAGACTCAGTCATCTTCATCCTTCTTCCTATATTCTCCTGGCAAGTACGAAGTTTAGATGAACATTGGGACACGGTATCAGAAATGAGAAAAGGGGAGAAGGAAGCTTGAGTAGCTTCTTGTCAGTTCTGCAGGTATGGAATTGCTGTTAGCCTTATCTTTTGGCTATTAGTGGTGCAGTGAACCTTGATTGAAGTACCAGCCATGAGAATTTACAAAGTTTTCAATGGAGTGGGTCAAGATAACCTGGAACCTGCATCTGTTCCCCTCTTGTAACTTTGTTAGATTGGTAGTATCCGATTCCATCAACATTGCTGGGAAGATTTCTGTCATGGGTTCATGTTTCTCTCCAGTGCGATCTCATGGGCTAGGCTACCCAGTGTCAGATAAATACATACAGTATCATATCACACAGACACTACATATATACACCACACACACACACACACACACACACACACACACACACACACACACACACTTGTTTTTTAATAGACTCCTCTACACAATACAAGGTAATTCTGTATGTGTAATTTGCAAGGAGTAATTATTCTCTAGAGCTCTCTGGCAATATCTAAGACCAGAGTAGCATGGATTTATTGAAGATGAGGTATTGAGAGCTCCAGGTTGTCTCTAAATGTCTTATTTCTGACATACAATTGCAGTATGCTTGCACTAGCTTGAAATATCTATTGTTTATTAGATTTTTCTTTCTTTTCAAAAAAATCGAGAGAATCTCACTATGTCATCCAGGTGGGCATTAAGTTAGTGACTTTCCTTCCTCTGTCTACTGTGAACTCCTAATAATACGTTTCAAACTCCTGGGTATACATACCATATTCCCCACCATGCAATAGATTTTTAAAAGTTGAAATGAAATTTATTTTTCTAGGTTCAAGATGGTAAATAAAATATATGGTGCTGTGTTAAATTCAAAATTCAATAAGTAATGTTGTTTAAAAATAAGTATTTTCTTCTATATATTGCACAGCTATATTAAGGTAAAACTTTATTCATTGTTTATTTTAGTTGAAATTTAGCTTACTGTATTATTCTTCAGTTTAACAAATCTGGCAACTATATCATATAAATAAATCTCTGCTTAGTTATGACCGTAATATTATGCCCTATATACAATTAGGAGCATTTTGTGGGTGTATATACCTTGTAGAATTAGTCATGAACTTGTTATTGAACATGTGAAAAGGCTTGTCTCTAAAGCCCGTTAAACTGTTATTAACATGTGACTTACATTGTGAATAAAATACCAATAAATATGCATTATGATAAAATAAATAGTGTGAACAAATGGTTCCAAACACAATTCACTTGATTCCCAATGTTATAATCAAATGGCTTCATGCAAATGAAATGGCCCTGGTCATTATCAGTGTAATGATGTTGTGAAGCAGCATCACTGTCTTTTTATGCACTTCTCAAAATGCTTAAAATGTCACACTAAAGCACCTTTAAATTAAATAATGCCTTGCTATTTCTGAGGTGAGATGCCTGCTGAGTTTAAATCATTCTTAAAGAAACGAAAAAACATTGGCAATTTTTTCCTACAAAATTAGGTAGTTATCTGATTCTGTGAAAGAAATACATTAACATATTTTAAGTTAAGCTAAACACTTAGTAAATGTTTAGTTATAGCAACCCATATTACCAAATAATGCGATTGCTCCATAGATGAGTTGGAAAGTTAAACAAAGAAGTCCAGAGCTCTCTGTACTTATATCTGGGAATGTCCAGCTGCTTAAACAAATAAAATAAAAGAGAGCAGTATTTGCCCACTGCAGCATCAGAACCTCTCTGTCTCTTTGTCTCTCCCTCTCTCTTTGACTCTGTATTTCTGTCTCTCATTGCTCACTCTGTCCTTCTGTCTCTCCTCCTCCCTCCCTCCCTTCCTCCCTTCCTCCCTTCCTCCCTTCCTCCCTTCCTCCCTTCCTCCCTTCCTCCCTTC
>NC_034593.1:14253830-14255845 GCF_900095145.1 Mus pahari | reverse complement strand
TCCCTTCCCTTCCCTTCCCTTCCCTTCCCTTCCCTTCCTTCCCTTCCCTTCCCTCCCTTCCCTTCCCTCCCTCCCTTTCTTTTCCTCCGTCTCTCCTTCAATACTGATTCTTCTCTGTCTGACTACTATTCCTTAAACCTTAAATCTATTTGAACCGGAGTTGAGGCCCTCCCCCATCAATCTCAAGCACCACAGCCTAGCACATCATGAAGTGAGGAAACCCAGGCAGAGCTTTTACATTCCCTACTTGATCATGGACTGTGGCTACATGATCATAATGGTTTCAGTACTCAGGTACAAAACTCAAACAGGTTTTAAACACCATTACTAAATAAAGTACATGATGTATCTGTAGGTGGTTCTTCCATGTGTTCCAACACTGAAAGAGATATTTTCCACTCTGATACCTAGTCTACTGAAATTCCTCTAATTTAGAGTAACATATGATAGCATGTTCCAGTAAAGCCTTATAGGGTGCTAAGGGGAAAGGAAGTTTATTTCCATTTTTTCCATTATATAATTTATTTATTCACTTTATATCCCGGCCACAGCCCCCACCCCCTCCCTTTTTCCTCAGAGAAGGAGTAGACCTCCTTGGGTACCTGACCATTCTGGGATATCAAGATGCAGTACTACTAAGTTCATTCTACTCCACTGAGGCCTGACCAGCCAATCCAGCTAGGAAAGGGGGATCCACTGGCAGTGAACAGAATCAGAGACAGCCCCTGCTCCAGTTGTTAGGGAACCCTCATGAAGACCAAGCTGCACATCCACTACAAATGTGCAGGAAATGCAGATCCAGGCCTTGCATACTCTTTGATTCGTGATACAGTTTCTTTGCGATTCATGGGCCCAGGTTAATTGACTCTATAGGTCTTCTTGTGGTGTCTTTGACCCCTCCCTCCCCCCCCCCGCCATCTTGGTTAACTCAGTCCTATCCCTTCCCCGGGTTTCACCTGATCATTGGATATGGGTTTCTGCATTTGTTTCCATTCACTGCTGGATGAAGCCTCCTGGGAGACAGTATTGCTAGGCTTCTGTCCGCATGCATAGCATACACACACACACACACACACACACACACACACACACACACACACAGACAGACAAATAACATACTGCCACCACCATCAAAATATCAGGAAGTAGTAACTGCTAGTCACTAATATCTCTCAACATGGACTCAGTTACACAAAATAAAGACACAGGCTAACAGAATGGATGTGAACAGGATCCATCATTTTGCTGGATACAAGAAACACATCTCGATCACAAAGATAGACATCGCATCAGAGTAAAGGGCTTATGTAATTTAGCTGCTACCCCTTCCCTGGATGTATTGTTGGTCAATATTTTCCTCTGGTCTCTCCAGGCTGCTCTGCCACCTGTTTCCTTTTCTGTGAAGAGCTACTCAGTTGGATGTGATCCCATTTACTTAGTTTTATTTTGTTGCCTCAGTTTTTTGTGTGACACATTTAAAAGAAAAAAAGTTGCTAATGCTAATGTGAAAGGCTTTTTCCCTGATTCTTTCTCTTAGGGATTAATGGCTTCAAGTCTAAGATTCAGGTCTTTAATGTATTGTAAGCTGGTGCTCATATATGATGGAAGGCAAAGTCTGGTTTTATTCTGTTGCTCATAGATACCTGTTTTCTAACACTGTACATTAGATTTTCCCCATCATGTTTTCTTGGTGACCTTGATGAAAATGAGTTTAGCATATATTCTTAAGATTTTTTTTTCCTGTTTTTCTGTTCTGTTCCATTGGACTTTGCATCTGACTTTATGCTCATGCTATGCTGTTTTGATTACTGTAGTTTAGAAGCAGGGAGAGTGATTCATCCAACAGCAATGAGAAAAAAAAAAGTGACAGGAAAGACATTCTCATAAAAGAGGGAGTGGTAAAGCCTTTTTCATTGGCTTACAGACATTCCCATTAGGCTCCTTCCAGGAACCTAGCAACAGTGACCTAGCAATGGCTTACATCTCCTCCTCCTCCTCCTCCTCCTCCTCCTCCT
>NC_034593.1:14251423-14252859 GCF_900095145.1 Mus pahari | reverse complement strand
TCTCTCTCTCTCTCTCTCTCTCTCTCTCTCTCTCTCTCTCTCTCTCCTCTGTCTCTACTACCTCCTCAACTCCCCTTGCCATGCCCTAAATAAACTCTATTTTCATACTATATCCCTATGGCTCAAGGGGAAAGGATGTCTCAGCATGGGCCTGCAGAGACACCCTCTTCCTCTTCTTCTCCTCCATACTATAACAGGCCTCCACCCAACATATTCCTGCCCTCTTTTCTTTGTAAAAAACACAACACTATCTCCAATTGACAACCACTTGCATAAGAAAAATTAACTCTCTCCAATGGAGTTTTACCAGGCAAACAAACTA
Organism: Mus pahari; assembly: GCF_900095145.1. NCBI lineage: Eukaryota > Metazoa > Chordata > Mammalia > Rodentia > Muridae > Mus > Mus pahari. Next base: position 14,252,537 of record NC_034593.1, on the reverse strand, counting down.
CATTTAATGGTAGGCCCCATGCCCAAGCACTAAATGGCCAACATAAAACAAACTCAAGGATATTTTTAGACATTTTGTCTCATATTGATATGTTGGTGATATTTTTTGTCTTTCTGCTCTTTTGCTTGTATATCATGGTTTCTGATTTTGTGTTTTTTTCTGGATGTTTCTCTCTAAGTGTGTTTCTTCTGTTTTTTTCCTTCCTTTTTTTTAATGTTTTTTTGTTTGTTTGCCAGTTTGTTTTCTAAAGAGAGAAAGGGAAAGAAAGCATGTAGAAACCTTTCTCCACAGTTAAGAAGTGCTAGAAAGTAATTGCAAGCACACACTGAAACTGTTGAATGTGGATGGAAGAAACAGAAGAAAGCACAGTAAATGAAATCACATCTCACATGAAGAGAATTAATACTATTAAAATATCTACTCGAGTCACAATCTATGAAGATTCCACAAATGTTGGTGTTATGGGGCAACTGATGGAAGAAAGAGAGCCACTAAAGGACGAATCCAGACTTCTTAGCATCAGGGGAAGGGTCTCTAGGAGTATTATAGCCTTCTTAAAGCTCTTGTTATTGTTACACAAAAGGTACCTTTAGTAAGTCAGCCTTATTTCTGCCTATCAAAACATCCTGTCTGACCTAGGGGCTATCTTGAAATAACTATCCCTTAAGCAATTTTTACCCATGAGAGACTTCCTGGTCTGCCAGGCATGTCTCTGGTCTAAGATATTCAAAGGCTGGGAGAAATCTTCAAAGAAATAACCACATAAAAATCTCAGATAACAATCACTGACAAAAGTCTACTTAAAAGCTTAGGTGCCATCATTCCAGATTACTGCCAGATACAACAGTTCTGTTATGATTCTGTGTGTTATGATTCAAAAGCCCTATGAGGATTCCAGAACATTTTCACAGAAACTTAAAAACAAAACAAAACTAACACAACTCTAAAACACACATGGAAGCAAAGAAGAGCCAAGCTGCCTGCTATCTACCTGATGTTTATATCCTTCCAGTTCCTTCTTTCTTTCTTTCTTTCTTTCTTTCTTTCTTTCTTTCTTTCTTTCTTTCTTTCTTTCTTTCTTTCTTTCTTTCTTTCTTTCTTTCTTTCTTTCTTT
>NC_034593.1:14237525-14251268 GCF_900095145.1 Mus pahari | reverse complement strand
TGTAGACCAGGCTGTCCTCAAACTCAGAAATCTGCCTGTCTCTGCCTCCCAAGTGCTGGGATTAAAGGTGTTCATCACCACTGCCTGGCTTCTTCCTGTTCCTTTTAAGGGAGCTAGGATTTGCTTCCAGGGCATGACTTGTAGATTGCTGTTTTTAGGCTGCTTTTCAAGCTTGGTTTAAGTTAGTTCCCGGGTAGTCTCTATTTCAGTGTCATTCTTGGTTTTCTTGGAAGACATGGGCTTTGTGCCCTTATTGAGCACACTTAGAGTTCAAGAGTTGGCCATTTTACTCAGAACAAATATGTAAGCTCTGGTAGATCTGACCTAATTCTCAAGCAGCTCTTCTCTCATTTTATTTATCCAGCTGTGTACATTCTTGCCTTGATCTGGTCACAGCCTTAATTTGGCATATTCACTATTCCCACTCTTCAGATTTTTAGCTTCCTCTCTTATGTTCATCAGTGCTAGCTCAAAATATGGCTGCTCACCTTTCTGATCTTTGATCTGCCTTCTCAGCCTTGGATCCTTTGTTCATCCTTTCAACATTCTGTTCTAGATACTTGGAGATGTTAGTTCAAAACACAGAAAATCTTTACATTTTGGAAAATATGTACACACATGAGAGACAAACAGTAGAATGACACATAATGAATAAATGATAAAATTAAATTAAAATGTATGTTATCAGATAATAACATATATATAAATCAAAAGTGAGCAGATTGAGAAGAATCAGGATATGGGAGACTGTGATGTTTAAACAGGAATCAACATAGACAATGAGTATAATGGTCAGACAATACATTATATGTAGTAACTAGCTATGTGAATCTTTAAAAAAAGGCTGAGGGAGAAGAGGATGTTCTTTGAGTTCTAGAGAAGCAGGTAAGAAACCATCTTGTTACTACTAGGCCCGAACAAGTTTTTAAAGCTTTGCCAACCACTTTATTGACTTTGATTTCTGCTGTGAGTGTGGTATAGGTATAGGTTTGTTAGTGAATGATACTTCTGTTTAGAAAGACCTGTCCTTGCTGCTACTGTTGTAATAGACAGTAACAGGAGCCAGATCATTTGATAGTAATGGTAACTGGAGAAGTAGCATAAAGTCCTCAGATTCTGTATAAATATTCAGAAAATGTAAAACTCATGGAAACTTACAAAAATAGTGATTGCAATCATGTGAAAGAGAGACAAAAAGGAATGCTAAAGACCACCAAGATTCTAGGCTGAGAAACAGGGAAGATAACTCCATTCTCCAACATGATAGAGAATGTTGCGGATAAGTTGAGTTATTACTGGATATAACTGCATATAACTGGAGTTGAGTTTTAGATTGAATGTTGCGGATAAGTTGAGTTATAACTGGATATAACTGGATATAACTGGAGTTGAGTTTTAGATTGAAATTTTAGATTCCTAATGAACACCCACATGGAGAAGTCAGGTAGGCAAATGACTTCATATTTCTGAAATGTCTTAAGTGGGGTTATACATTTAGAAGTTATCCAAGAAATTATGTACAAAGCACTGAGATTCTGCAGTGTCACCAGGCTGAAACTGATGATGGATGCAAGAGAAGACAAAGAACTAGAGCTTCTACTGTAAGAGGACAGTGATGTGAAGAAGAAACAAGGGTCTGAGAAGGATAAGCAAGGGAGGGGTAAGAACAAGAAAGAATGATATTATGGAAGGCAGGGATGAATTTTCAAGGCAACAAAGAATTTCTTATCTCTGCTAATCGCTGGAAGTCAAGTTTATGGGTAATACAATTGAACCCTGAGTTTTAACTTAGTGAGAAGAGTTTGAGTGCAGTGGATCACAGCTAAAGCCTGATAGGTGTTGGCTCCAAAGTGTGTGTATGTGTGTGTGTGTGTGTGTGTGTGTGTGTGTGTGTGTGTGTGTATAAGTGTGTGTGTGGGGGGAGGAAGAATAGTCAAGGGTAGTCTAGTAAATTCCAACAAGTTCTATATCTCTCAGTAAGAAAACTGGTGGCCAGACATCATTCAATGAACCTAAAGTTCAGGATCATAAACAGAGTGAGGCCAGGGAGCTTGTAAGTTTTCTTTCAGTTACATCCTCCCATGTGCAGGTCATAAATATGTAGTGATAAAGATTCAGACTTAACTCTGTATAGTTTTGTCATAAAGGATTTGGTTATAATGATAAGCTGTGGAATTTAAGCTTAAAAGGAAACTCTGATCTTGGTGGATTAACAGATTGTGGACCTTGGGAAGTGTGCAGCCATAGAACAGAATCAGAACTCAGCAGATACCACACCTAACCATCTGGCATTTTAGAAATTTCATATCGCAAGAAGGGTGTAGTAAGCCTTATGTGGGTGACAGAGAAAAGGGAACAGTCTTCAGACAGGCAGCTACTGGGACACTGATTTCTCAGATGCACTGAACATTGTTGGGGAACTCAAACATTAGAAGTAGGAGAAAGAAGAACATAAAAAAGACCAAAGACACACCCCATACCCTGCATGGAGGATCTGGAACATGCTGGAAAATCCATGCTCACTCTCACCTCTCATCACTCATGGAGCCTCAGACCCTACACTTTTGAAGTTTAGTAGATAGAGTTTTATTAACTGTTTTTTTTTCTTATAATTTAAAGAAAAATTCTATCTGGGCTGTTGAGGAATGTGTAGATATGTTTTATTTTATTGTCACTGAATTCTATATTTTTATATTGCAATAGCATGAAAATAGAAGACATGTATGACATATAGTCACAGGTCAGGGGAGTCGGTATTTACACCTTTGTTTTATTGTTTTTTTAGTTTGTGAACCTTTAAGTGACTCATCTATGGCTCTATAGAAACTTTCTATCTAGTCTTTGAGAACTCTTGTTATCATTCCATTGCTGAGAAATAATTTGTGGGAAAACAACTTGAAGGAGAACTTGTTTATTTTGCCTCATGTCACAAGTGTCAGACCACAGTAGTTTAGCACCACAGTACTGAACTGCACAGCATGACTTCGTTCCTGAGAACTGAACATTGTGCTCCTTTTCTGTCCTTGTGCTGCCTCCTCCCTCCATGCCTCCCTGGACACTTCCTGACCACTTTTCTTTTTTGCTGAATTCAAAATTTTAAATTATCACTTATCACAATGAACTTCCCCTCTTACTCCTGTGGCATTTTGGGTTTTGTCTAAAATATTCCTAAAGCTATTCAAAAGTAAACAGATAATGAGGGCTCTGACTTCAACAATGAATGAATTGACTATTAGACAGAAGCTTGGCAGGTGGCACTAACTGATGGATGAGCACTTGGGATCTACATACTCCTCCAACCCTGCACTCGCCCAGCTTGCTGCTTCCTTGCTGCTATATGGTAGGCAGCTGTATATCCTTGTTGTGATGTGGCCTTGACATAGGCAAGAAACAACAAAACAAACACTCAAACACTGTCTTTTTCAAGTTGGTTTTTTTTTCAGGGTTTATGTTATAGCAATGGAATGCAAACACAATTATTTTAAAAGATTTTTAAATTCCCTCCACATCCCCTTCTGTTTTTTAATTGTTCATTTGGTACTGAAGAACATAAAAGTGACTATGAAATTTCTTTAATCTCTGTGTATTTTTCAATATTATTCTCATTGATTATATAGTTTCCTGGTTTCATTCTACTCTGGTCTGGTAAAACACAACAAATTATGTTGGTTCTTTTGTATTTTTAAGATTTCCTTCATGGTCTAAAGTTTTTTAGTTAACTGATGTTTTTAGTCTCAATATTTCTTATTGGTAAACTTTTCAGGAATATAACCTCTATATATTTGGTGGATTTCTCATTTATACACAGATCTGTTCTTTTTTGTTGTTCATGGTCTACATGTATGACCTTGCACTTCACTGACTTTCTCAGGGAGAAGGGTATAGGGGACTTTAGGGATAGCATTTGAAATGTGAATGAAGAAAATATCTAACTAAAGAAACAAACAATTTTTCATTTTAAATTGAAATTATTTTATACAATATATTCTGATCATAGTTTTCTGTCTCTGATCTCCCCCCAGATCTTCTAGTTCTACTTCCTTCCAGCTTCATGATTTCTTTTATCCTCTTTTTAGAAAGGAAATAGGCCAATAAAAAACAAACAAGAATAAAACAAATGAAACAAACAAAACAAATGAAAGAGAGCATGAGAGATGCATCCAGACAAAAACATGGACACACATGCAGATACACACAGAGACACAGAGACACACACAGATACACACACAGATACACACACACACACACATACACACACACACACACACACACACATACACATGAAAGAGCATGAGACATGCCTCCAGAAACAAACATGGACACACATGCAGAGACACATAGACACACACAGATACACACACACAACACACACACACACACACACACACACACACACACAAAAGAGAGCATGAGAAATGCATCCAGACATAACATGGACACACATACAGACACACACACACACACACACACACACACACTGCCCCATTTTCCTGTCTTAGAAATCATAATCAATAAGAAAACAAAACACAAAGATAAATAAGCTGGGGGTGGAAAGGACAAGCATTATGAGCCCCAATCAATCAATCAATCAATCAATCAACTTTTTATTTGTTTTATTCTGACATAGGCCTTCCCTTAAGTATGGTTTGTATGCCCAGTGAAACAGTAGGAGAAACTAATTTCTCCTTTGTGAGTAGTTGCCAATTGGAGATAGTTTCTTGGTTAGGAATAGGGACTCATGTCTACTTCACCTTATCATTGCTAGAATTCTCTCTGGCTTAGACTTGTGCAGGCCCTTGACGCTGCCATCATCTCTGTGGGTTCATATGTATGTCATTCCTATTGTGTCTGGTAGACACTGCTTTCTTGGAGTCATTCTTCCCCTCAGGCTCTTAGAATATTTCTACTTCCTCTTCTGCAGAGTTCCCAAAGTCCTGAGAGGAGGGACTTGATGAAGACATCACATTTAGGACTGAATGTTTATAGTTGCTCTTAACATTGTCCAATTGTGGGTCTCTGTATTTGTTCCCATCTACTACTGAAGGAAGTAGATGGTTGCATAAGACACTTATGAGTATAACAGAATGCCATTAGGAGTCATTTTTCTGCTACATTGCTTTAGCTGAGTAATGTTATTTGGTTTTTCTGTAGGAACGGGCCTATGTAGTTTTAGATTATTGACTATCCAAGCAGTGTCAGACTTGGGCTTCATCTCATGGACCTTAAATCCAATAGAGCAGTGGTTGGTTATATCCACAGCTCTTTTGCTACTGCTGTACCAGGAAATATGGAGGCAGGTCATCACTGTAGATTGCAGTGTTTATAGCTGTGTGTTTATTTTTCTCCTTTAGTAGTATTCAGAGTATCTTCTAGTACTATGGTTTAAGAGTAGCTTCTCTGCTTCTCTAGGACCAGCCTGTTCTTTCAGTCAGATTTAAAACCCATGAGACTATGGAATTCTCATACAGTCATAATGGAAAGTATTCTGCTATGATAGTGTTCTTCCAATCATCTTTACCTCCTGAGAAGTGTGGAGTCCTTCATCACCTCTGAGACGTGGGTTGAGGCTTCAGTTGTGGTTTGGACTCTTCATGCTGTTCAAGGTCACAGTTTCTTTCTGGCTGCTTTCCAGAAGTCTCTTTCAGTCTCCTCAACACTTAGCTTTTTCTTCACTAGCCAAGATTTTTCTGTCAAGAGTCATATGCAAGAGACCTGCATTTGGTTTTCTGCATTGTCAAATTTATATAAATGTTGGGGTTTTTCGGTTGTTGTTGTATGTTTCTATAGCAATATCCAAAACTTTTAAAAATCTGGGCTCAAGAATTTCCATCATTCTTGATACTGGGCTAATCTGGTCACTGAGGAGCCCAGTGATTTGGGAGAAGAATCATGATACCGTGCTGAAGAATGTATTGAGCTAGCCTGAAGAAGCAAAAGGAGAGACACTCATGACTGGCTTATTTCACTTTATAGTTCTATTGACGCTGCCTCAAGGGAAGGGGTACATTTTTGGGTCAATATTGGTCATTATGTATATATGCCAAAATCTCTATATCCATTAAACAACCTCAGGTGATTCCACATTTTGACTCTTTTTTAATGGTGCCATAATAAACATTGGAGAAAGCTGCTATCCCCTTTATATAATTATTTCATTTCTTTGGATATTTTTTCCAGTTGTGGGTTGGCAAGATCCTATGGTAGATAGTTCTATTTGCCATTTTCTGAGGAACATTGTTCTCCATAATGATGAGAGGAATTTACATTCTACCAACAGTATGCCAGGACTCCCTCATCTCATCTCACTGACATTTGCCATTATTACCGTTGTTGTCATTATCACTAGGATGACATGATGCCTCATTTTGATGATTACCTTTGAATTTCCTTGATGATTAATGATATTGACCAATTTTATGTATGTGTTAATCATTGGCATATCTTCTTTCAAGAAATGCTTTTTTTTTCAGGATGAGAAAGAAATTAGGGAAACAACATCTTTCACAATAGTCACAAACAATATAAAATACCTTGGTGTGACTCTAACTAAGGAAGTGAAAGATCTGTATGATAAGAACTTCAAGTCTCTGAAGAAAGAAATCAAAGATCTCAGAAGATGGAAAGATCTTGGCAGGATCAACATTGTGAAAATGGCTATCTTGCTTAAAGCAATCTACAGATTCAATGCAATCCCTATCAAAATTCCAACTCAATTCTTCAATGAGTTAGAAAGGGCAATTTGCAAATTCATCTGGAATAACAAAAAACCTAGGATAGCAAAAACTCTTCTCAATGATAAAAGAATCTCTGGGGGAATCACTATGCCTGACCTAAAACTGTACTACAGAGCAGTTTTGATAAAAACTGCATGGTACTGGTATAGCAACAGACAGGTAGACCAATGGAATAGAATTGAAGTCCCGGAAATGAACCCATACACCTANGGTCACTTGATCTTTGACAAGGGAGCTAAAACTATCCAGTGGAAAAAAGACAGCATTTTCAAAAATGGTGCTGGCACAACTGACTGGAAGAATGAGAATTGATCCATTCTTATCTCCTTGTACTAAGCTCAAGTCTAAGTGGATCAAGGAACTCCACATAAATCCAGAGACACTGAAACTTATAGAGGAGAAAGTGGAGAAAAGCCTGGAAGATATGGGCACAGGGGAAAAATTCCTGAATAGAACAGCAAGGGCTTGTGCTGCAAGATCGAGAATTGACAAATGGGACCTCATAAAATTGCAAAGATTTTGTAAGGCAAAAGACACAGTCCACAAGACAAAAAGGCCATCAACAGATTGGGAAAGGATCTTTAACAATCCTAAATCAGATAGGGGACTAATATCCATTATATATAAAGAACTCAAGAAGATGGACTCCAGAAATTCAAATAGCCCCAGTAAAAAATGGGGCACAGAACTAAACAAAGAATTCTCAACTGAGGAATACCGAATGGCTGAGAAACACCTCAAAAAATGTTCAACATCCTTAACATCAGGGAAACGCAAATCAAAACAACCCTGAGATTCCACCTCACACCAGTCAGAATGGCTAAGATCAAAAATTCAGGTGACAGCAGATGCTGGTGAGGATGTGGAGAAAGAGGAACACTCCTCCATTGTTGGTGGAACTGCAAGCTTGTAAAACCACTCTGGAAATCAGTATGTCCGTTCCTCAGAAAATTGGACATAGTACTACCGGAGTATCCAGCAATACCTCTCCTGGGCATATATCCAGAAGATGTTCCAACTGGTAATAAGAACACATGTTCCACATGTTCATAGCAGCCTTATTTATAATAGCCAGAAGTTGTAAAGAACTGCGATGTCCCTCAACAGAGGAATGGATACAGAAAATGTGGTACATTTACACAATGGAATACTACTCAGCTATTAAAAACAATGAATTTATGAAATTCCTCGGCAAATGGATGGATCTGGAGGATGTCATCCTGAGTGAGGTAACCCAATCACAAAAGAACTCACATAATATGCACTCACTGATAAGTGGATATTAGCCCTGAAACCTAGACTACCCAAGATACAATTTGTAAAACACATGAAACTCAAGAAGGAAGACCAAAATGTGGACACTGCCCCTTCTTAGAATTGGGAACAAAACTCCCATGGAAGGGGTTACAGAGACAAAGTTTGGAGCTGANACNAAAGGATGGACCATCCAAAAACTGCCCCACCCAGGGGTCCATCCCATAATCAGCCACCAAATGCAGACACTATTGCATACACCAGCAAGATTTTGCTGAAAGGACCCTGATATAGCTGTCTCTTGCGAGGCTATGCCAGTGCCTGGCAAACACAGAAGTGGATACTCACAGTCAGCTATTGGATGGAACACAGGGTCCCCAATGAATGAGTTAGAGAAAGTACCCAAGGAGCTGAAGGGGTCTGCAACCCTATAGGTGGAACAACAATATGAACTAACCAGCACCCCCAGAGCTCATGTCTCTAGCTGCATATGTAGCAGAAGATGGTCTAGTCAGCCATCATTGGGAAGAGAGGCCCCTTGGTCTTGCAAACTTTATATGCCCCAGCACAGGGGAACACCAGAGCCAAGAAGGGGGAGTGGTTGGGTAGGGGAGTGGGGGAGGGAGGTTATAAGGGAGTTTGAGATAGCATTTGAAATGTAAATGAAGTAAATACCTAATAAAAATTAGAAAAAAGAGAAATGCTTTTTTTCCAGATCATTATTACAATATGAAATGCAATTGCTATTTTTTGCTATTGAGGCTTTTGAGTTCCTTAAATACTTTGATTAATCCTGCCATGTTATGCTGCATCACTAGCTTGCAGATATTTTCATTCATTTTTCAGGTTTCTTCATTTTAAAGAATGAATGAAAGACTGCCATCCACAATCTTTCTATAGATGTAATAAAGACATGACCAAAAGCAACATGAGAAGGAAATTGTTATTTTCATCTAATACTGCCAGGTAAACAGTCCAATAATGAAGGAAGTCAGGAGAGGAACTCAAGCCAGGCAGGAACCTGGAGGCAAGAACTGAAGTAGATGCCATAGAAGAAGGATTCTTGCTGGGTTGTTCCATGTGTCTTGCTCATCCTGCTGTCTTCCACAGCCCCACACCACCCACTGTTGGATCTCACAACAATCATTAATTAGGAAATGCTCAATAGACTTGTCTATAGGCCAATCTTATGGCAGTGTTTTCTCAACTTACAGATCTTCTTCCTCAAAGACTCTAGCCCATGCCAAGTTGACATCAAACTAATCAACACACTGGTATTTAAAAATCTTTAACCTTTGTTCAGACAACGGGTGAGATGTAACCACAAACTACACTTTCCAGAACAGAGCTGCCCTACACCGTATAGGGAATCCAGGGAGAGACTGTTCCCTCTCATCATTATCCTGATCACAGAGGATAAAATACGTTTCTACAGGGTTCACTTAATTTGCTATGATCTCGTTTATCTCTTTTTGCCTTGTTGCCTTCTCTTTTGAGGTAGCGTTAGGAAGATTCCTTGCCTACCACCTGTCTCTTGAAGGCTCTCTGTTATATTTTCTCCTAGTGGTTTCACAGTCTCTTACTGCATGAGATTTTGGAAGCACGATGGTTTGCTGACAGCTTATTACTTAAAATTATTCAAATTTTATTTTAGGTAACTGAAAAAGAACTGGCTACTTCTGAGGCATAGTAAGGACTTGAAACCCATGGATAATACTTAGCTGAAACTAGAAGCTCTTCATTAACTGTCCCATAGAACGCATGTGACCCACCAGAGCTTGCTTCTTCTTGCCTAAATCTCTTTTTTTCTACTTTTGATAATTTCATGCATCCATACAATGAAATACGTTTGTGTCTATCTCTCATTTTCTACCTCTAACTCCCATAATTTCCCTTTAATATGGTCCCACCCAACTCCCTGTAGTTTTTATAACCCATTAAGTTCAATTAGGGATGCTCACATTTGATACTTTTTTTTTCTTCAACAACTGCCTCTGTTGACAAAGTACTTGAGCCTCTCACCCAGAATGGCTGCACTCACAACCTGCAGCACCAACCTCCCCAGGAACCAGGTTCTCTGTGTTTCTATGGCAGCATTTCAAGAGGTCTTTTCACAGGGTTCCACTCAGCCACTTTCATCTGGAACTAGATAAGTTTTTGCTAATAGCTTAATCAATCAGTTTAATCACAAAAAGATGATGTTACATAATCAAGTTGCTTTAAGCAGTGACGCTTCCCAGAACAATGGGATTTGGGTGAACAAACATGTTCGTGGCACGAATCATATGACCTTAACAATTATTTTTTTTTAAATAAACACTTTTTCTTGATGCCAGTTTCATAAGCTTTGGTTTAAGCATCAGAAACACAAGATGACCTCACCAGTGTCATCCTCTTTCTGTGGTCATTAAGAATTAGTTTTTTTCAAGTTAGTTTTTATTTTTACTTTTAAAAACTAGATTAATATATAAACTATCTGCTAAATTTGTAGCCAGTAAGAGAAGTAGAACTGAGTTTTAGCATAAAAGTAAAGAAGAAACAAGGCCATGTAAGTAGGAATTGAAAAAAAAAAAAAAAGGTGCCTGAATGAACATTTTAATTAACTCGCATGCAATTTTAATTAAAAACATAATGTGTCAGGAAAATGAGTAATGCCTTAGGGCAATAAAATATCTGTGTTTCCTGCTTAATCTTCTGCTTCATCTCTTTCAAAGCACGTGTGTGTTATTGTTAAGATTTTTTCTCTTCTATTTTACAAAGAGCTTCTGCTGACAGAATGAGTCCAGCATAACAAGAAAGTTGCACAAAAATACTGTGTGAGGACTCTTTTTCTTTCTTAATCAAATTCTTGATTTTCTGATTATTTACTTTTTCAAAACACACTGTTTCCTGGAAGTCTGATAGCTAAATCAAGTTAAAATGTCTAAATTCACTCTGGTACAAATTTATGACCTCCTTTGTGATTAGGCCTATAATTACCAAACACCCGGTTTGGGTAATATTCCCTTGACTGTTAAGTACATGGAAGCACTTGACACCTTGTAGAGTCCAGAGTCATATGATTTTGCAATCTATTTTACCTATTTATGGAAATGGAAGTTGAAGTCTTGTCAATTCTGATCCTTGGTCTATAGACTATGAGAATAGTATACACCATTGTGGAGTAAATACAGAAATCATGTCCTCTCCCTCCTTAGAGTTTTATTGTAGTGAAATGAAAACTGTTTTGTGTTCTTTGTTTATGACCCACCATTTCCTTCTAGGGAGACTTAGTCTTGGCAACTGCAAAACTTGAGGAAATGGAAAACTGTTGTGGGAAATATTAAAAAAGAACTGGCACTTCCAGTGCTTGTACCGGTAACTCTATGTCCCAGCAGCCTGACTGGCCATGCACTGGCGGGCAATGGCCGACCTGTTTTTATCTCATGGAGACTCTGAGTCAGATCCAAAGTCTCTCCACCCAGCTCACTAAGTTCCCACTGGCAGGTTGTTACCATGCCAGCCCCATGCTTCAATATCCCCATGGCCTTTTTGGTGCACATCAGGCAAACCCACATGTTGCCACTCTACCTTTCTCTCTGGAACCAGCCAAGTTTCCATGAAAAAAACAAAACAAAACAAAACACCTCACAAACTTAGTTCAGAAAAAATGGTAACTCAATCTCTGGGCGCAACAACTAGAATCCTAATCTTGTAAGCCATATTAAATCTAATTTTTCCCATGGCAAATTCACTAGGATTCGCCATAAGCTGGGAGACACTAGTAGCTACATCTTGTCCTCACACTATACCAGTCCAAAAGCGCTCTCTCTCTCTCTCTCTCTCTCTCTCTCTCTCTCTCTCTCTCTCTCTCTCTCTCTCTCTCTCTNTCCTCCTCCTCCTCCTCTTCCTCCTCCTCCTCCTCTTCCTCCTCCTCTTCTTCCTCCTTTCTTCCCCTATCCAACCCAGAAGTCCCTCCTACTTGCCCAGTGATTGACTAATTTATGCATTAGGGGATTGGTTCACAAGAAGTCACCTGAGTATGTGACTCCTTGTCCTCAACCCCTCCCAAGCGAGTGGAATTAGCATCAAAATACAAATGACACCAGGCCCATCCACAACAGAAATCCATCAGGAGCCTGTGAACCATGTAATGAGAGAATAGATGGAAAATCTCTGATGGGAGAGCTAGCAAGGAATATCACATCATGGCCAACACACATGGTCAGGAACATCTTAAAATGTCTTTCCATTGAGTATCTTATATAAACCACCCTTCCCATCTTCTTGAAAAAATTCTCCTGGAAATCCCACACTGCTCACTTTGGATTTGTGGCATGGATTCAGTTACAAAACTCTTTCAAGAACTCAGGTAGAGGGTGTGGCTGACTGCTAAATTTCACTGGGTTGTGATAACATGTTGACTCATGAGGAAAAAGACTCAACTAGAATCTATCTTCTCCTAATCCCAATGGCAGCTCCAGTTGCCTTCCCATCCAAGGTGAGGGTTTCTCCTATACTCACACTTTTTACAACTAATTTTGTTTTCTGGGGATTCTGGAACCTATCTTCTATCACTTATTGAAGCTAAGTTATTTAAAAGTATGGTACTACAAATTATGATTATTGTGTTTTGTCTACCACAGAACTTTCCATAAGTCCAAGAGTTAAATTATCATGAATAAAATCTATTATAGATGTTCCACCATTCTTCTAAGAGGCTGGTGCCTCGGGATGGAAAGTAGGTGCTTCCTTGAAGCTACAAGAGATACCAATCAGTATTAAAGAAATAAACAAAATTTACAAAGTGAGTAGAAATGCCAACATCCAAAAAACAGACAAGGCAACTACATAGCACAAAGGCTTTCTATAGCAATATAGAGTCTGCATGGTGACTGCAATGAGAGTAGAAAATTTTTACAATGGGGAATGACTCTGATAAGAAGCCTTGGAGTGATTTCATGGCTCCACTCCCAAAACAGATTCACAGTGTTAGTACATGGATTTAGGAACCAACTATGGCATAGCCTGTGGTGGGTTGCCTTTGTAAAGAGTCAATATCAAAGGATGAGCTCTGTCCTTCAATGACATACCTATTCAATATACAGAACTGAAGTACAAAACCTTGTATTCCCCTTGTTTCCCAGAAGAGGTCTGATGACCTGGAAGGGTTCTTCCTGTCACCAACTCTCCTGTGGCTTTTCATACAGTTGGAGAGCCATCACTCTAACACATCAGGAATATTTTATAAAAGCCTTTTATTCCTTTTATCATATTGTCCATATAACACTGGTTATTAAAAAATAAAAAACTTGCTTACTTTCTTTTTTTTTAATTACATTACCTAACCTCAACATCCCTATACTAAATATTAATACTGATATCAGGTTTCCTTAATAAAAAATAAATCTGTTTAAAATGATTTTTTTGGATTCTTACTAGAGAATTGTAATTTTATCTTTATTTACTTTTGTTTTCTTGGTTGTTTGTTTTGAGATGGTTCTCTGTATATAACCCTAACTGGTCCAGAACTGACTATGTAACCAGACTGGCTTCAAATTCCGAGTTCTGTTTGCCTCTGACTCCTGAGAGCTTGGATTTAAAGACATTACGCATCACTCCTGGCTTGTAATTTTACTTTTTATCCAGTAAAGGTGAAGACTGAAATGGGCAGCATTAGACATTTAAGATTTGGACTAGCAGTGTGCTGTAATCATCCCCTCAAATTTTGCTCCAGCTCTGCCTGATGCTCTGGGATCAACGTGACTTTTAAGTT